>NC_056762.1:27644363-27936863 GCF_018687715.1 Carya illinoinensis
CTTCTCTAAGTATTGAGCCTTAATCCTTGTTCATTTTGAGAGATATAGTTTGCGCTGTATTGTTCTTATTTCAATCATTGAGGAGTGTTTTCTGATAACCTACCCACTATCAGCTCTTGTGTCTGAAAAAATGTGTGTATAATCCTTGTGCGTGTAGAAAGTGTTCTATACGGGGAATAGTTGAATCACCGCGTGTAAGGTGATTGCAAGTGTAGAGGGTGTTCTACACGGATCATTTGTAGCGGTGTTGTTCAAAAGTGTAATAGATTTCTATCTCCACCTGAATGAGGTTGAATAGTGAATTTAGAAATTCTCAAGGGGTAGCTTGAGGCGAGGACGTAGGCAGTGGGGCCGAACCTCGTTAACATACTGAGTTTGCTTTTCTCTTACCCTTACTCTTTATATTTATTGTTATTTCATATTTTGTTTATATTTTATATTATATATTTGATTTATAATTGTTATTTTTTTAATACAACTCAATTCACCCCCCCTCTTGTGTTGGTCATCTGGGCAACATTTAACAAGTATGTTTAATGGGACTCCATCGATATGACAGGGTAATCCGAACCCAAATGGCCAGCCCATTCATTTGTGATTGTTTTCACGAATGGCAACCGTGGTTTTTTGGTTTTGTAGCCATTTTCTTAGTTGAGCTCCTATCTCACGCACGATGTAAACTCTTTTAACCATTGTTACATCCCAGTAGAAATTCAGTGTTGGAATTTCTATTGACTTTAGAAATCTCGTAAAATCCCCATAAGTTTTCACAAATTGATTAGTCGAACAAGTTTTAGTCAGTCAACACAGCCAGTGTTATCACTCACTATATTGCCAGAAATGCGATTTTTATTATTTGAAATAATTAGAAGTTTCAGAATATGTTATGGTTTGCGCCACAAGACTTAGTTGATTATTTAGCATTTTATGGTACAATAACTTATTTATATAATTTTGGACGAAACGTCTATTCAAAACTGTGAAATTATATTTAGGGGCACTTCAGGGTTGAGTTTTGGTAAATGATTTTCACTATAAGTTAATATGAATATTTAGGATTTTCAATACTAAGTTTATTATGCATTTTTTTGGAATGAATAGTAACTTCGATAATGCAGTGTTTTCAAAATCACAGTGTGGAATGTCCAAATTAGATTAGAGAAATTTTATTGGGACACATGGCAAGATCTTAGCCACACATAGTGAATAGTATTAGACACTTGGCACAAAGGGGAACCATTAGATAGATTTGTGAAGGAATTCAAGGTGTGAGATCATGCTACCTAAGCAAAACTTTTTCTCATTTGATCAACCAAATTGTGCTAGACCAAAGAGGGTTTCATCCCTAGTGAGACCCTAAATGGTTGGAATCCAATTGGAACTCCAAAATCTTGGTTGAAAATGAAAACCCAAAACGATTTCCCTAAACCCTAAAGTTGGCCTCTAAACCCCTTTTTATTTGATTTCTAGCATTGTATTTAATCACTTGATTAAATCACTTTCACATGCTATTAATTCATCAAATCTTTGTTATGACATCATTATCCAACCTTTTAAATCTTGGAAATTTGATTAGGCCAAGAAAAATTAGATTTGAGCTTGATAGCATCTCAAACCCTAACCAAACCCCCTTTAAACCCCAAATTGAAGCCCACTTGGTTGAGGCCCACTAAGGTCCACGAATTTGGCCACCTTGGCAAAGCTTCTTGAAGAAGTTTCCTCTCCCAAATGGAATACCATCCACTGTCCTTGGCTGCACCCATTAGTGGCTTGATGTGATGGAGAAACTCACCTCATCAACCTCCATACCTTACAGCTTCTACAGGCAGTCATTTCCCCTCACTATTCTCTACTTTATGTTACATAGCCACCTCCAATCAAGAGTTATTCAAGCCCATATCTTCCCCCTCCAGAAGTCTAGAGTCATGTAAGATACACTTTTTTTCCTTTAATCACTTCTTCACCTCGTTCTTATAGAGAAACCCAAAAGAGCTCTCTCGAGCAAATTTCTGGGTCTTTTTGCATGGAGCGTTTTGACCCATTGTAGGTATTTTCACACAATGACTCCATCATTAAAGTTGTTCTCCTTTGAGTATAGTTTCTTTAGATATATTATTCGTATTATTGCATGGTTATTTGGTTGGTCAAAAGTATTTTTAACCATGGAAAGGTCATTCTGAAAATGAAACTAGAGAGTATATTATGTTTTGGAATTTTTGACCAAGCTAATGGACATATCTTGAAACTTTTATGGAGTGTTGTTAACATGTGTTTAAGAGTGCTCATTGAGGTTTTTTTTGCATGACTAAAACTTTTGATGATAGATTTTCTTAGATCTAGAAACTTGAAAACTGGAAGTGGAAAAATAGTTTTTATTGGAATAAAATTTGAATATTTAGTGGTTTGATCTTACTCTAAATGTTTTGATATTTTCATATGATGATCCTAAGTCTCTTATTTTCATGTTAGGATATTATTTGGAAGATATTTGGTATTATTTTCAAAGATATTATTTTCTATGCAAGAGGATTTCAGTTAGGTCTAAGATTTGATGTTTCTGGATCAAATCCATGTTTCATTGATTTTTACCCATGTGATTTTAAGTTTGATGGTTGGATATTCTTTAGGACAAATTTTTAAACCATATGATGTTTTATTTCGAAGATCTCAACTTCTTAAGCCATTGATCAAGAGATTTATCAAAAATAGTTGAGAAAAAAGTTTCTGTTTTTGGACTTAATTTATGAAATATTTCTGTCCCATGTATGTCCTCGTGTAGCTAAGTTATTGTTCAGTTTATTGTGACTACACCATTATGGTAACCCCATGAGATAATAATACACCATCATGGTAACTCCATGAGATAAGAATAAGCAATCATGGTGAACCCATGAGATAAAAATACATCATCATGGTAACCCCATGAGATAAGAATAAGCAATCATGGTGACCCCATGAAATAAGAATAAGTTTAAGATCAAGTCCACGTTAAGCCAAGTTTCAGATTAAGTTCATGTTATGTTATGTTATGTTCATGTGACGCCCCCAAATCCCCACGCAAGGATACGGGGAAATCGAGACGTCCGGGCGATGACAACCCGGGTCACCACCCTAAGACGAGTGCCAAGTGTGTGTAAGAGCAACAAATATGCAAAAGGAAACGCAACAGATAACGAAAGTCATATAACTAAGTACCAGAATTTTTCTTAATATAATACAAGCTGTTTAAAACATACATAAATAAAATATTACATAACACAAAATAGTTTTAAAAACAGCTACACAACACAACTTCAACTCAAAACTCCGGCGGAGCCGCATCCTCGGGCTCAGCCTCCTCCTCCTCCTCGAACCCTGCACCAAAATCTACAGAATCAAAAAATGACACAGCAGCTAAGTAAAATCCAAACACCACCAGATAAATACATATAAAACTCAAACAATATACATGAAGTATGCCCAATGCACATGTCTCATAAACCACATCCCAAAACCCATAAAAACATATTTTTCCACGCACGCCAAAAATCCCATTTGGCCCAAAAACATATCCTTTCCAAATATCACGCCAAAAGTCACATTTGGCCCATATCCATCTCAAGCCATTATTCAAATAATCCGTATGCACCATGACCTCCCCTAGGGGTCATCTGCACACCCTGGCTCCAGTGCCACATCGCAGGTTACGACCACGCATGTGACACCTAACGAGCGATGCCCAGTTCCGCGCCCCGCGCGTTCGTAGCCAAGCATCCTCTAGCCCTCGCCAGAGAAGGGCCACAGAGTCGGTGCGTAGAGCGATGCCCAGTTCCGTGCCCGGCATGTTCGTAGCCAAGCATCCCCTAGCCCCCGCTCCCGTCGTCGCCCAGCGACAACTCAGGGGACGTCACTCAGTTTATTCCGCTCCCGAGTGACCAGAGGAGCTCCACATAGATAATACCCCATCCCGGTTTGGGGTCGTGATACACACGCACCCGAAAATCCACTTACGCCAATAGAACAGGCTTTTTTCAATTAAATAAAAATGCATGTGCATGCACCATGTAAAAGCGATATCAATGCACAAAAAATAAACAACCATCCATAAATCAATAAAACAAGCAACTCCGTCCTCCATCCATCCGACCCCCAAACTCCTCGGACTCAGTTCGGAATCAGCCAACCAACAGATAAATAATTATTGAATGAGCAAAATATATTTAAATCTAAAAGTAGGGTTTAGAAAATACTTACAGCGCTATACGGTATTTTTAGAAAGCTTGCGGCGTTGCAAACAGCAGAGAAAAAGCAACGTAACAGTGAAAATTCACTGTGGCCGTGGGTTGTAAAATACCCACTTTTGAACGGGGACAAACCAAGGCTTGAGATTGATAGGGAATGGTCTAAGCGTGATTATGAAGCTAGTGGAAGTGAAGTTTGGCCGTGGGTGGCGGCGAAAACGGTGGTTGATGGCCGGATTTCCCAAAATGGAAAGCTAGCTCGTGGGAGCTGTTCCGGTGGCTATTAGAGGCCGGAAATGGGTGGGTTAGGACGGCAAGGAACCGGTGATGAAGTGGTGAAGAGGTGGTGGCCGGCGGAGCGACAGCGGCGGATCGGGGCAAAAACCGTGGGGCTTCTTGGGCGTTTTCAGGCCAAAAGGCTGGCCGGATGGGGCTGGGGTTCGGTGGGGTGGTGTGCTGGCAGGAGGGGGTTCGACCTGTGGGGGTGGTGTCGACCACGGTGGCCGGACGGCGGTGGGTTGGGGTTGAGCTACAACGAGCGTGGGAGATGAGAGAGAGAGACGAACGGGACTTGCGGGAAGAAGAAAAAGAAAAGGAAGAAGAAAAAGAAAAGAGAAAAAAAAAAGAAAAAGAAAAGAGAAAAAGAGAAAAAGGGAAAAGGGAAAAGAAGAGATGTAGGAAGAAATGAGGTCCAATCTTCACTCTGGACAACAAAAAAATTCCGTCGAGAATGAGATTAAAAACTGAAAAACAAATAAATAAATGAAACACAACATCTAACAAATAAAAACCAATTTTAAAACGCAACAATTTAAAATAAATAAAGTAATATATTAATTAAATTAAAAACAACCATTCAGTGAAAATACACGCAAAGCAGGTCATCACACATTTCTTTTCCCCATATTTTCTTTTCTCTTTTTCTTTTTCTTCTTCCTCTTTCTTTTCCCTTTTTCTTTCTTTTTCTCTCATTTTTCTCCCAATTTTCTCTCTCCTCTCCCGCGCGACACCCCCTTTCTCTTCCTTTGGAATGTTCATTCTGCCACTATGCTGCCGCTAGCCGAACGTGACCTACACGGCCCATCTCTCATTCTTCCCCTCCGGCCGATGCACCTCCCCACCAAATCTCAGCCCCATCCATGCAGCCCGTGGGCTCCTCCAAGCCTCACGGTTTTCTCCACTTCCCACCACTGTCGTTCCACCTCCGGCCACCGTCTCTTTACCATTTCATCACCAACTTCTTGCCAACTTAAACCACCCATTTCCAGCTTCGATTCAACGCTGGAGCAGCCTCCACGAGCTCAACTCCGTTTTGGACTTTTTGGCCTTCCACCGCCGTTTTCGCCGCCACCCAAGGCCAACCCTCATTTCCACTAGCTTCATAAACACCTCTAAGCAATTCTCTATCAATCCCGAACCTTGGTTCGTCCCCATTCAAAAGTGGGTATTGCATTGTTACATTGCTTTTCATCTACCTTTTTCAGCTCGTTGATCCTTCAAAAATTATTATATAGCACTGTAAGTATTTTTCAAACTTCCTTTTAGATTTAAATATATTTTTACTTTAACAATAAATTATGATTGGTTGGTTGTGCCGAGCTGATTCAGATGAGTTCGAGGGTCGGTTGGATTTGAGGACGAAGTTGTGCATATATTTGTTTGAGGTTGTTTGATGTTGGAAATTGTTGTTATTGGTTATTTTTGGTATCCTGTCGTAAGCATTGCATAGTGTGTGCATGTTCATGTTTAAAAATGAAAAATGGATTTTCATGTAATTGCATGCATGTTCATGTGTTTGAACTTGAAAATTGGGTTTTCAAGTGAGAAATGATTTTTGGGTACATTTGAATGACTGGATTGACTGGTTTGAGTCAGAGGTACTGTAGGGATGGTGGTTAGCAGGGACGATGGTAGAGTCCCGCCTGTGATTCCTGCCTACGGTGCTTGTGACTTAAGGATGATGGTGAGCAAAGATGGTAGTAGAGTCCTGCCTGCGATTCCCGCCTACAGATAGACTTGTAGGGATGGTGGTGAGCAGGGATGGTGGTAGTCCCACCTACGATTCCCACCTATGGTGCAAGCGTAAGGATGGTGGTATAGTCCCGCTTGTGATTCTTGCCTACAGTGCTCTAATGGATTGGTTAATGGGCCATTTTTTGGAAAAATGGCGAGATTAGATTTTTGGGCCATTATCTGGGATAATGGCTAGGAAATGTTTTCGGCCAAAAATGAGATTTTTGGTGTGCGTGAAAAAATGTAGATTTTTGGGACATATGCATGTGGCATTATGTTCATGCATTTGGTTATTGCATAAATGTATTTTTATCTTGTGGGTGTTTGGATTATTACTAACATGCGGTAC
Organism: Carya illinoinensis; assembly: GCF_018687715.1. NCBI lineage: Eukaryota > Viridiplantae > Streptophyta > Magnoliopsida > Fagales > Juglandaceae > Carya > Carya illinoinensis. Next base: position 27,650,946 of record NC_056762.1, read on the forward strand.
CGTTTTTGGTACCGTAGACTTTGTTGCACATGAGGAGGAGGAGGCAACTCCACCGGAGTATTGAGTTGGAAATTGCGTATTGTTGGAAAATAATTACCTTGCCTATATTTTATGTATTTTGGAATTTGAGACAATGTTGAACTTGTAATATTTTATTATGTGTGTTTTAACCAAATTTGTATTTAATCAAAATTCTAATACTTAGTTGTCAGACTTGTATTCCGCTGCGTTATTTTTATTGTACACATGTTGCATGTACACACACTTGACACTTGGCGATGGGATGCGTGACCCGTGTTGTCATCATCCCGACGGCTCGATTTTCACGTGTTCGTACATAAGAGTTGGGGGCATCACATTCTAAGTATGTTAATACTTTCTTTTCCTCCAAAATTATTTCTGTCCAAACCGATTAGGTTGGTGAGTTTTGCCGCCACCATACTATTTTTCAGGAAATTGGTATTTCTCATCATGTCACGCATCCCTACTCTGACCAACAGAATGGGAATGTAGAGCATAGACATCAACACATAGTCAAACAAGCCTATCTCTTTTGGCTCATTCTACTATGCGTAAAAAATATTAGGCTGGGGCATTTCAAATGGCCACATTTCTTATAAATTGAATGCCCACCCTTATCCTCCAAACAAACTCCCCATATGAGGTCTTAATGGGTTGTGCACCAGACTACTCTTTTTTAAGAGTTTTTGGTTCCTTCTGTTGGCCTAACCTGAGAACTTTTAATAAACATAAACTGGACTACAAGGCCAAGCCTTGTGTTTTCATGGGCTACAACCCAAATCACAAGGGGTGTCTTTGTCTGCATCCACCCTTGGGCCACATGTATGTTTCATGTGATGTCAACTTTACTGAAAATACATTTATGTTTGCCACTTCACCCATGCCATCCACTCAGCCTTCATCCGCTCATGGGACTTCGGTTCCTACTCTCAGCCCACCCTCACCTTGCCCTTTACGTACACCCACTTCACCTATCTCCCCTTCTACACCACATGGCCCATCCTATCAAAGTCTAGATCATAGTCCTTTACAACCCAGCCCCTCTGTCTCATCTAGGGCTTCACTTTCTTCTTCATCAGAAACCAACACCGCTGCCTCTTCAACAGCAACAAACCCAGACACTTCGTTGCCTACCTCGGCAGTGGTCACCTCCTCACCTTCAGTTATCACGCATCCTATGGTCACTCGTGCTAAATCCAACATCCATCGACCCCTTGTATGTTCGGATGGTACGGTTTCCTAGCCTCAACCCAAATTGAATCTCTCTCTCTCTCTCTCTCTCTCTCTCTCTCTCCATCTCCTCAACTCCCACCTCTTCCTCCACCTCATTTATACCTGAAGACCCTTCCTCTTTCTCTAAAGCCATCAAGTACCCTGAATGGAGATCAGCCATGCATCTTGAGCTCCAAGCTTTACTTCAAAACCACACATGGGAGCTTGTTCTTTCATCACCTCACTACAAAGTCCTGGCATGAGGGTTGAGTGTCAGTTTGAAATTAGTATTTCGTAAAATCAAACAATAACAAAAGTAAAAAAAAAAAAAGTTATGAAATATATAGTTATTCTTATGAGAGAGCATCCAGGCCAGTCGGGTGTTTCACTTTATTTTACACTAGCCAATGAAAAGATGCCATATAAGCGTTCCATCAAATTACAATCTACACTCGCATACAGGTGAATATCTTATTTTTCCCCCTCTTTCTCTCCCTTCTTTTCCCCTCAAGGACCGAGAGAGCCATCAAGGAGAGATTTGTGGCCATTGAAGAGGGATAGGTGAGGGTATTTCTTTTTGGTTGCTTATCTGCATTTCTATATGATTTTGTTGCCTTTAAATTTATGTTTGGATGCTAAGAAAATGTAGTTATGTTTAGATGCTAAGAAAATGTAGTGTTGTTTGGATGGTGAGAAAATGTGGCATCTATTTTAAGCTTTAATATGCACCTATGGTAAAAGTCTCAAGGTAAATAAATACTGTAGATATTTTAGAGATTGTTATGAAGGTGATGCTAATATCAGTACCCAAGATTGTTATGAAGGTGATGCAAAATGGTGAGGTTCATAACAGAAAGAGACGAATATGGGAGAGCTATAGAGACAAGGGCGAAGAAGGGTAAAGAGAGAGAGGGAAATAGAGGTAAGTTCAGTAAGTACCTTAGGTGTTACAATTTGACTAGAGGGTGTAAGGGTGAAGGGATACCCGACCGGTTCAAAGGTTTTCCCTATTCTTATAATCTTCTATGTTACATTGATCTCTTGTTTACAATGTATATTGCATCCCTAATCATAGGCAATTAATTACATAGTATGACGAGGTTTGTAAATTTTAGGGAAATTAATTATATATAGATGGGAATGACAAAATGTAACCGCATATAGCGAAAATGACACTCGAAAAAGTGAGCTGACTATATATATATATTGCTTTGAGTTTTGTGCACTTTTTCCTTTCTAAAACACGAGGCCACCAATGTTGTCTGTTTCAAACACCCATTTCCCTTCCCAGACCAACCCATGAGATGACCAGACCGGTGTGCGATATGGTGTAATAAGGATTCGGTGGAATTATGAATGGAAGCTATAGGAATTAAAATGAGAAACAAGGAAGGCGTTTGACGAAGGCTTCAAAGAGCCACAAGTATATTGATAAAAAAATACTTCAAGGGATTCCAAACCTGCATACAAGATTCAGCCTATGCAATTTTCAAATCCCCTTCCCTCAGCATAAGATTTATCTTGCAGATCCATAACAAGATTTTAACAATGCTTGCAATAATATGTGAGTTCTACGCCCTTATATGGTGAGTTTGCCTTTGATCAAAACAAATAAGGAATTGAATATGGCCCTATTTAATAGATGGAATTGAAATATACCTGGGCTACTTTGGCTTGAAGATCTGGTGTAAGGTGGTCTTCAACTAATAACTCCATATCCCTATGTGTATTTAACTAATTGGAGACTCATTAAGTTCTTTGAATTTTTATTGAAATCACACTAATTGCAGTAAAATATCTCTACTTTCGCTTAGCTAATGATACTTAATCCTAGAGCTCTAATCATAAATCACCTCTGAATATCCTTGCAATTCAATAGATTGAACAATAATTGACCAGAAAATTACAAGCATTAAGAATAAGAGATAAACACTTAATCATGGAAATATTGAAAATAAAATAACTTAGAATATAAATTATGTGTTCAAAGCTAGACTACATCAATGATCTAGAAAATAAAATTAGTTCATAATGAAGATGAAAAGAAAAAAATAAAACTACTATTCTTCGTTGGAGTTGATTGAGGAAGCATGCAGCTCTCACCTCTGCTCTCCAAATCCACCTCCTTAGAAAAATAAAAAATAGAAACTCAACTCTGCCCCCAATTCATCCCACAAGCTGAGATTAAATAGCTGTTAAAGTTGACAAAAAGAGAATCAGAGACTTACAGCTACAATCTTGCCTAAAGATTTAGAAAATAATTTCTAAAGATAAATATTAACAAAAGAGAAAAATATTTCAAAAATAATGGGATTATCTAAAATAGAAGATTCAGTGATATGCTGCTTGAATTATGGAGCTCGAGGGGGTCCCACTGGGTAGATGCTGTGTGCGTTGAATATAACTGGTCTCCTCGCCCAATGGCCGAGATGTAAGATTCCTGACCGAGATGACAGACTCACGACCGGGATGACCTCTTGCCAACCAATTGAGGGGTACTAGTTGTTGCCATGATGTCATTTAGGTTGGTCACTTAAATTGTCGTTCAGGGTCAACCTTCATCGCCCAATCTAGTCGCCCAATCTATTCGCCTAGAGCCTTGCCGCTCCTCGCCCAAGAGGTAAAAAATCTCGCTCATCACCTAACGCTGGTCGCCACATCTTGTTGCCCTTGGGTTTCTTTGCCTACCGAGAGGTAAAACTACTTTGTTTTGGGCTTCGCTACCCGCAGGACAAGGCTGCTCGCCCAAATCTCCATAGCTCTCTTCAAATCTCATTGCCTTTCATAGGTCTGGATCCATAGCCTCTTCTTTTATACCAAAATGTTCTCCTTTTGCATTGAATCTTCTTATTCCTTCAAATCCAAGAAAATAAAGAAAAATATATAGAAATATAATAAAATTGACAAAATTGAAGGGAAATTGACACTTTTCATAAATAAAAATGGTAAAAAAAATAAAATAAAAATCACATTTATCAATACAACCAGGAAAATTGATTGCATATGCTTCCCTCTATTTGAAGGGCGATGAACTAAATTATCTTACTTGTGACTTAGAGCTGCCTACTATAGTATTTGCATTAAAAATTTGGAGGCACTATTTATATGGCAATAAGTGTGAAATTTACACCTATCATAACACTTTGTGTATTGATTTACTAAAAAAGAATTAAAGATGTGGCAATGGAAATGGTTAGAATTAATTAAGAATTATGATTATACGATTAACTAAACCTCAGCACCGAATACGCAAGAGTCATCAAGAAGGTATCCACTTTGGGCAACATTAAACTTAGTGAAGCGGAGAAATTGAGCAAATCCCCATTCAGTTTTCATTGCATGAAAATGGCTTATTTTCCCCTTATCATCTATATAGAGGAAAAAAGTTTAATTATATTCACACAAATTAATTGAAAGAACAAAAAACAAAACCACTAAGGGGCAAAGGATTCTTAAATTGCACATATTTAATTTTATTCCTACATGATGTGTGTGTGTGTGTGTGTGTGTGTGTGTGAGACCAGTGATGCTGGTCTTCATTCTAGATTTTATCATCTCAATCATACCTGTTGATCGACTTCTTTCAAGGGGATTCATATATATGTCTTCCATTTAAATGGCAAGTCACTTGAAATTTGTCACATTAATCTCATGATTGGAAATGATTAAATCTAAAATAAGAAAACAATATTTCTCATATTAGACAAGCAGCTACCTTGGAAGGCCAAGTACTCACCCCGAATCTGATCCAACACAAACAATTTGAACATTGCATTAACCTACCAACAAAGAGGAAAAGAATCTGTATCTTCAATCTTCAAGTAGAGTGAAATATTTTTAGCGCTATCACATTCTTTTCTTCCAATTGGGTAGAGAGATAATTTCCTAATTAAAAATTAAGATTTGAACCAAAATGCCATTAAAGTACTCTGACAGGAAAGCAATATCAATTAATGGTACCATATGTTCGCAAGAACAAATTAAGGGATTCATATATGCATACCATTTATAGCCACCATATTTGAAAACCTCTGAGTCATACTTGGGCTCTTTCTCCCTTGGCAACATCTGTACGATTTTTTAGAGTGATTCAATCTTCAAAATGTAGTGAGCTGGTGGCAGAGCTCTCATAAATCTTGTCACTTCTGTGGATAGTAGGAATAATTGGATAATATCATCATAGTGCATTTAACATGTTTTACAATAAGTCAGTGTGTAAAGTACACCATTCATCCACATCATGATTTAAATAGCAAGATTTGATTTGTAAGATTCAAATTTTTAAATTTATCTTCTAATTTAAATTATGCCATGTAAGTAGAATGTGGTGCAAATACCTTAGAGTATCAGTTTAGCCCAACAAGTTTCAAAAAGCTAAAAGAAAATATTTTTCTCAAATACTTTATGCATGTATGCATGTCATGTTGTGCCTCTGGCCTGTCCGAAAATCATACAAAACAATTTTAAAGTGGTTCAGCAAATTGCTTACGTCCACTGGAGCCTCTTTTATAGAATTTGTACGAGATTTACAAAACACTCTACAAAATTCTATTTCTCTCTCTCACGTTCCTCTTTCTCTCTTCACCCACTGCTCTTTATCACTAGCAAAGCTCTCCTTTTATAGGAGAGCAATGGGGGACACACACCCACTCCTCTTGACCAGAGGAGCCTCTGGAGGTGAGTGGGTGGGTGGATGGTTGGTGAGCATGGGGTGGGTGGCTGCAAACCCAAACCCATTTCACACTTGGGGGGTTTATTCAACAATCACCCCCTCCACCCAAGTGTGCCATATCAGGATGCTTACAAACTGATTCATTCTTCGAATGAATGCACCTCTTTCTTTGACATGAGAGACTTCTGCTATCGAATAAGCTCCAATGCACCCAAGGGTGCTCAGCAGTGTTTAATACTGATCAAGTCCAAACAGTGTTGGAACTTGATCCCTGTGACGACCTTTGTCAACATATCTGCTGGATTATCTTCAGTGCTAATCTTCTGAAGTTTGATGTCATCTTCTTCTAATATTTCACGTACAAAGTGAAATCTGACATCTATATGTTTTGTTCGAGAGTGATATACTTGATTCTTGGCCAAATGAATTGCACTCTGACTGTCACAGTAAACGGTAACCTCTTGCTGCTCAAAGCCCAAATCTGTTACCAATCCCTGTAGCCAAATAGCTTCTTTCACGGCTTCTGTTATAGCCATGTATTCAGCCTCAGTTGATGATAGTGCAATTGTTGACTGCAAAGTTGATCGCCAACTAACTGGTCCTCCAGCCATAGTGAACACATAACCAGTTGTCGATCGGCTTTTGTCAAGATCACCTGCATAGTCTAAGTCAACATATCCAGTTACTAGACTATGTTCACTCTTCTCGAACCTCAAACCAACATCTACGGTCCCCGCAATATACCGTAGAATCCACTTAGCCGCATGCCAATGAACCTTTCCAGGATTATGCATATAGCGATTAACTAAGCTAACGGCCTGGGAGATATCAGGTCGTGTACACACCATGGCATACATTAAGCTTCCAACAACACTTGCATATGGGACATTCCTCATGTTGTGATGACCCGCTTTTAAGTGTATTTTCGCTGAAATAATTGTTTTTATTTTAATTAATATATCAGATATTTTATTTTATTTTAATTGCGTTTTTAAAGTCGGTTTTTAATTTATTTTAATTTATTTGAGGTTGTGTTTTATTTCTTTTAGTTGTTTTTGTGGTTTTAATCTTTTTGGCGGTTTGTTTCTTTTCCCGGAGTGAGGACTGGACCTCATTTCTTTTCACATCTTTTTTTTCTTTTTCTCTTTTTCCTTTTTTCTTTTTCCCTTCTTTTCTTTTTTCTTCTTTTTCTTTTTTCTCTTTCTTTTCTCTCTCCTCTCTCCCCGACTCGGACCCCCCCCCGTGCACTCTCTCTTCTCTCTCTCTCCCTCACGCCGGCGTCAACCTTCCCCAGCCCCTACCGCCGCCGTCCGGCCACCGTTTGGCCTCCCACCGGTCCCATTCTCTTCCTCTCCTTCCGGTCTACCTTCCCTCCAAAACCCACCCCCAACCGGCCGGCCATTTGGCCGGAAAAAGCTCAACAAAGGCGCACGGATTTTGCTCCGATCCGCCGCCGTCGCTCCACCTCCGGCCACCATTTCTTCACCACTTCATCACCGGTCCCTTGCCGTCCTAACCCACCCATTTCCGGCCTCCATCGACCACCGGAGCAGCTCCCACGAGCTTGTTTTCCTATTTGCCATTTTCGGCCATTTTCGGCCATTCCGCCGCCACCCACGGCCGTCCGTCACTTCCAATAGCTTCACAACCACCTCTAGACCATTCCCTATCAATCCCGTGTCCTAGTTTGTCCCCGTTCAAAAGTGGGTTTTTCAGACCCACGGCCACAGTGAATTTTCACTGTGACGTTGCTGTTTTTCCGCCGCTTGCAACGCCGCTTGTTTTCTAAAATTGCCGTATAGCGCTGTAAGTATTTTCCAAACCCTACTTTCAGATTTAAATATATATTGCTCATTCCATAAATATCTGTTGTTGGTTGTTGATTCCGGACTGAGTCCGAGGAGTTTCGGGGGTCGGATGGATGGAGGACGGAGTTACTTGTTTTATTGATTTATATTGTTGGATTATTTTAATATGCATTGATTTGGCATTTCATGGTGCATGCACGTGTGTTTGTGGGATTGTGTGAAAAGCCTGTGTATTGGCGTGACTGGTTTTACGGGTGCGTGTGTATCACGAGCCCAAGCCGGGATGGGTTATTATCTCGGTGGAGCTCCTCTGGTCACTCGGGAGCGGAATAAACTGAGTGATGTCCCCTGAGTTATCGAGAGAGATGACGGGAGCGGGACTAGGGGATGCTTGGCTACGAACGTGCCGGGCATGGAACCGGGCATCGCCCTACTCACCGACTCCGTGGCCCTTCGCTGGCGAGGGCTAGAGGATGCTTGGCTACGCACGCGCGGGGCGCGGAACTGGGCATCGCTTGTTAGGTGTCACATGCGTGGTGGTACTCTGCGGTGTGACACTGGAGCCAGGGTGTGCGGATGACTCCTAGGGGAGGTCATGGTGCATACGGTTAAAATTGGATAATGGTTTATGAGGCCAAATGTGACTTTTGGCGTGGGCCAGATGGACTTCTGGTGAGATATTGGGCCGGATGGACTTCCGGCGAGATATTGGGCCAAATGTGACTTTTGGCATGTTTTTCGGAAAGGATATGTTTTGGGTCAAATGGGTTTTTGGCGTGTGTGGAAAACTGGTGTTTTTGGGCTTTGTGCATTGGGCATGTTTCATGCATCTTGTTTGAGTTATATGTGTTTTTATCTGGTAGTGTTTGGGGTTTTACTTACCTGCGGAACCATTTGTGGTTCCGTAGCTTTTGGTGCAGGAGTTGAGGATGAGGAGGAAGAGGCTGAGCCCGTGGATGCGGCTCCGCCGGGTTGCTGATGTTATCTTTTTATTTGTTTAAAACTGTATTTGTGTTTTGTAATATTTTATCTATGTATGTTTTAAACAGCTTGTATTACGTTAAGAAAAATTCTGGTACTTAGTTATGACTTTCTTTATCCGCTGCGAGTTTCTCTGTACACATCTGTTGCCTTGCACACACTCGGCACCCGACGATGGGATGGTGACCCGGGTTGTCACCATCCGGACGTCTCAATTTCCCCGTGTTCGGGCGTGGGGATTTTGGGGGCGTCACAGGTGGTATCAGAGCGGTTTGGCTCTGGGTAAAACCACAAGTCCCGTAGGTAGTACCAGAATGTTTTTAAAGTTGTGTTTTAAAATTATGTTAAGTATAGTTGTTTTATTTGTTTTATTTGTTTATGTTTGTTTGCTTGTTTTATTTAGTTATGTTTTGGCATGCGGGTTTCTTTTGTTTCTTGCTGCGTGGTGCTGTTTTGTTTTGTTGGTTTTATGATGGTTTTATTTGTTTTCTTAAAGGAGGGTCAAGAGTGGTGTTGTGACAGGAATATGGGGAGACCAGGTAGACCAAGGAAAAATACTCAGGAACCGCAAGACAATACATCCAGGGATGACTCCATAGCCGAAGCAATTCGGCAGATGACGGAGTTCATGCAACAGAATATTAGGCCACAACAGGCAGGGCCTTGGCCACCACAAGGACCTTGGCCACCACAAGGGGGTCCTTGGCCACCATCAGGAGGGCCCTATCCACCGTCAGGAGAGCCTTGTCCGCCACAGGGAGTGTATTGGCCACAACCAGGAGGTCCTTGGCCATATCAGGGAGGACCTTGGATGTATCCAGGAGGGTCCAGTAGCATGGTGCAAGCCGGATGCACCTATGAGCGCTTCCTAGCGCATCGAACCCCACACTTTACTGGAAATGAGGATCCTCTTCAGGCTGGAAAATGGATCAAGGATCTGGAGAAAACCTTTGAGGTGTGTGGATGCACTGAAGCTCAGCAAGTACTCTACGCCAGCTATCTTTTGCAGGGTATCGCTTCTGATTGGTGGGATACCAGGAGGGTGATGCTGGAATCTGAATTGGGATCTTTCGCTGCGGTGACCTGGCAGCGTTTCAAGAAAGAGTTCAATGACCGCTTCTTTCCCGCATCGGTAAGGAAGCAAAAGGCAAGAGAGTTCTCCAATCTGGTCCAAGGGGGCGCAACAGTGGAACAATACGCCCGGAGGTTCATAGAACTTGAGCGGTTTGCTCCTCATCTTGTTGCCACAGAGGAGCTGCGAGCTGAGCGTTTTCAGGAGGGACTACGCCCTGATATACGCCGTTTGGTGGTCAGCCATCGGATATCCACTTTTCAGGAGTTAGTGGATGTGGCCACCCTTATAGAGAGGGAAAATAATCTGAGTTTGGGCTCCCCTTCAGGGCAAAAGAGGCGAAGTTTTTCTGGTGAAGGAAGCAGCTCGGGTTCGCCTCAGAAGTTTGTTCAGCGAACTGGAACCCGATCTCAAGCATCCTCCAGTGTTCGCATGGGAGGACGTATGCCTGTTTGTGGAGTTTGTAATAGAGCTCATGAGGGCGAGTGTCGGACGAGTAGCGGACCCCAGTGTTATCGGTGCGGCCAAGTGGGGCATATTGCTCGGGATTGCCCCGTTAGAGCTCAAGGAAGCCGTGGAGGTAGACACGGTGGAAGAACCAACCCGAGACAAGCAGTACAAGCCCGGGTTTATGCTGTCACGCCTGGAGAGGTGGACGATGAGGCACCAGCGACCCATGATGCTGGAGTAATCACAGGTATGGATTAATTTAATCTTTTAAGTTGGATTTATTTTTGGTGCATTTGGTTTCTTCGTTGTTTTTTTTTGGATTTCATGGGTTGTGTGTTTGGTTCAGGAAGAGTCCGTTTGTATGAGTTTTATGCTTGTACTTTGTTTGATTCCGGTGCTTCACGATCGTTTGTGTCTTCTACGTTTGCTCGGGTGTGTAACTTGGTCACGGAACCGTTGCCGAAGGCTATGGTAGTGGCGCTACCCGATGGCGAGATGGTGTGGTGTTCCAAGATTGCTTTGGGATGCCCGTTAAACTTTGAGGGAAGGTTTTTGGATGCTGATCTGGTGGTATTCAAGCTGTTGGGTTTTGATATCATCCTCGGGATGGATTGGCTATACCGATATTCTGCGATTATTAATTGCAGAAGTCGGACTATTAGCTTTCAGCTTCCGGATGGTGATTGTCTGGAATTTGCGGGGAGTAGATTAAAAGAAAAGCCGATGATTATATCGGCGATACAGGCAAGAAGAGAGATTGCATGGGGAGCGGATGCATTCTTGGTTCAGATGGTGTCCACGCCGTCTGAGAAGAAGTCCTTGGCAGACATTCCAGTTGTGGAAGAGTTCCCCGATGTGTTTGTGGATGACTTGCCCGGACTACCCCCCGTGCGAGAGATGGAGTTTGTTATAGACTTGGAACCTGGAGCGGCTCCTGTGCATAAGGCTCCTTACCGCATGGCACCGGCTGAATTGAAAGAGTTGAAGACTCAGTTGCAAGAATTAGTAGAGAAGGGGTTTATTCAGCCTAGTACGTCGCCGTGGGGTGCTCCAGTTTTATTTGTTAAAAAGAAAGATGGAACCCTTCGTATGTGCATTGACTATAGGGAGTTGAACAAGGTGACCATCAAAAATAAATATCCTCTCCCGCGGATAGATGATTTATTTGACCAACTTCAGGGGGCAGCGGTGTTCTCTAAAATTGATCTGAGGTCGGGATACTACCAGCTGAGAATCAGAGAGCAGGATGTGCCGAAAACTGCCTTCAGGTCGAGGTATGGACACTATGAATTTAAGGTGATGCCGTTTGGGCTAGCTAATGCTCCTGCCGCTTTCATGGATTTGATGAATCGGGTGTTCCAACCTTATCTGGATTCCTTCGTGGTAGTATTTATTGATGATATACTGATTTATTCCCGAGATATTGAAGAGCATGTGTATCATCTTAGTCTGGTACTTGAGAAATTGAGAGAGCACCGGTTGTACGCCAAGCTCAGCAAGTGTGAGTTCTGGTTGGAAGAAGTTAAATTTCTTGGGCATGTAATTTCCCAGGGTGGGGTGGCAGTTGATCCCAGTAAGGTAGAAGCCATTTTGTCATGGCCACGTCCAACTACAGTACGCGAGATCAGGAGTTTCTTGGGGCTCGCCGGTTACTACCGAAGGTTTGTAGAGGGTTTTGCTCGCTTATCCGGACCTCTCACAGCTTTGACTCGGAAGAATACAGAATTTGTTTGGTCAGAGAAATGTGAGAGAAGCTTCCAGGAATTGAAGAACAGGTTGACGACGGCACCAGTGTTAGCACTCCCAGAACCGCATAAGCCGTTTGTAGTCTTCAGTGATGCGTCTAAGTTCGGTTTGGGTTGTGTCCTTATGCAGGAAGGACGGGTTGTAGCCTATGCATCTCATCAGCTTAAGGACCATGAGAAGAATTATCCGACGCATGATCTAGAGTTGGCTGCGATTGTTTTTGCACTCAAGATCTGGCGGCATTTCTTGTATGGGGAAGCTTGTGAGGTATTTACTGATCATAAGAGCTTGAAGCATTTGTTTTCCCAGAAAAATTTGAATATGAGGCAGAGGCGTTGGCTAGAGCTAATCAGTGACTATCAGTGTGAGATCAAGTACCACCCGGGGAAGGCTAACATAGTTGCTGATGCTTTGAGCCGGAAGTCTCATTTGGAGGATGAAGCCGAACCGTCAGAAATGGATTCGTTACTTTATGGAATGAGAAGGCTCCTTATAGAGAGTTCGCAGCAAGTAGAGATTTTGTCTTCGGTTCTGGACATTCGGGTAATAGATTTTGAAGAATTGAAAGCTCTCCAAAGAAAGGATCAGAAGCTGCTGAACATCAGGAAAAGAGTCCGAAAATCTCGAGGGCCGTTGCACTATAGCATGGATAGTGATGGGGTACTTCGGTTCCGAGATCGCAGAGTGATCCCAAAGGACTCAGATTTCAAGGAACGGATCATGGCAGAAGCTCATGCGGCCCCGTATTCAGTTCATCCCGGCAGTACAAAGATGTATCGAGACTTGAAGAAAATTTACTGGTGGGATGGAATGAAGAAGGACGTTGCCTTATATGTGGAGAAATGCCACACGTGTCGTCAGGTAAAGGCCGAGCATCAGAGACCTGCAGGTATGCTCCAACCCCTCCCTATTCCTGAGTGGAAGTGGGATGACATCACGATGGATTTCGTAGTGGGTTTGCCGAGAACACCTAGTGGGAAGAACTCTGTTTGGGTGATCGTGGACCGGTTAACGAAGAGTGCTCATTTTCTGCCTGTTAACAACACCGACTCTTTGGGTAAGTTGACCCGTTTGTATGTTAAGGAGATAGTGAGGCTACACGGCATACCAAAGAGTATAGTGTCGGATCGGGACCCGAGGTTCACATCGCAGTTCTGGAAGAGTCTGCAGGCAGCTTTGGGTACTAAGTTGAAGTTCAGCACTGCTTATCACCCGCAGACAGACGGCCAGTCAGAGCGCACCATACAGACCCTGGAAGACATGTTGCGAGCATGTGCCCTGGAATTCCAAGGGAGTTGGGAAAATCATTTGCCGCTCATTGAGTTTGCCTACAATAACAGCTACCATGCGACCATTCAGATGGCTCCCTATGAAGCTCTTTATGGAAGAAAGTGTAGGTCGCCCTTGTGTTGGGATGAAGTTGGGGAGAGTAGAATTATTGGACCCGAAATAATTCAAGAAATGCAAAGCCAAGTCCGGATCATTAGAGATATAATGGCGGCAGCTCAGAGTCGCCAGAAAAGCTACGCTGATACCAGGAGGAGAGAATTGTCATTTGAAGTTGGTGATTGGGTTTATCTTAAAGTCTCTCCCATGAGAGGTGTTAAGCGTTTTGGTAAGAAGAGGAAACTAGATCCGAGGTACGTCGGCCCTTTTCAGATTCTGGAGAGAGTAGGGTCCGTCGCCTACAGAGTTGCTTTGCCAGATTATTTTGGGGATGTTCATGATGTCTTCCACGTATCATCCCTGAAGAAGAGCTTTGGGCAGCAAGAGCCACGTTTCGTTGACCCAGCAAGTATTCAGTTGCAGCCGGATCTCACTTATGAAGTTGTTCCGTCGCGGATTATGGATTGGAAGGAGCAGCAGTTGAGGTCCAAGACGATACCGTTGGTTAAAGTGGCTTGGGGAGATCCGTTAGCACAAGACTTCTCCTGGGAGCGAGTGGCGGACATGAGGGAGCTATATCCATATTTGTTTGAATGATGAAGGTATGTAATTTAATCTTGGTCTCAGTTGGTTCATGTGCGTTTGTGTGGCTTGGTTTAAGTTGGTGGTGATCTTGCAATTTCGAGGACGAAATTGTTTTTAAGGAGGGGAGGATGTGATGACCCGCTTTTAAGTGTATTTTCGCTGAAATAATTGTTTTTATTTTAATTAATATATCAGATATTTTATTTTATTTTAATTGCGTTTTTAAAGTCGGTTTTTAATTTATTTTAATTTATTTGAGGTTGTGTTTTATTTCTTTTAGTTGTTTTTGTGGTTTTAATCTTTTTGGCGGTTTGTTTCTTTTCCCGGAGTGAGGACTGGACCTCATTTCTTTTCACATCTTTTTTTTCTTTTTCTCTTTTTCCTTTTTTCTTTTTCCCTTCTTTTCTTTTTTCTTCTTTTTCTTTTTTCTCTTTCTTTTCTCTCTCCTCTCTCCCCGACTCGGACCCCCCCCGTGCACTCTCTCTCTTCTCTCTCTCTCCCTCACGCCGGCGTCAACCTTCCCCAGCCCCTACCGCCGCCGTCCGGCCACCGTTCGGCCTCCCACCGGTCCCATTCTCTTCCTCTCCTTCCGGTCTACCTTCCCTCCAAAACCCACCCCCAACCGGCCGGCCATTTGGCCGGAAAAAGCTCAACAAAGGCGCACGGATTTTGCTCCGATCCGCCGCCGTCGCTCCACCTCCGGCCACCATTTCTTCACCACTTCATCACCGGTCCCTTGCCGTCCTAACCCACCCATTTCCGGCCTCCATCGACCACCGGAGCAGCTCCCACGAGCTTGTTTTCCGATTTGCCATTTTCGGCCATTTCCGGCCATTCCGCCGCCACCCACGGCCGTCCGTCACTTCCAATAGCTTCACAACCACCTCTAGACCATTCCCTATCAATCCCGTGTCCTAGTTTGTCCCCGTTCAAAAGTGGGTTTTTCAGACCCACGGCCACAGTGAATTTTCACTGTGACGTTGCTGTTTTTCCACCGCTTGCAACGCCGCTTGTTTTCTAAAATTGCCGTATAGCGCTGTAAGTATTTTCCAAACCCTACTTTCAGATTTAAATATATATTGCTCATTCCATAAATATCTGTTGTTGGTTGTTGATTCCGGACTGAGTCCGAGGAGTTTCGGGGGTCGGATGGATGGAGGACGGAGTTACTTGTTTTATTGATTTATATTGTTGGATTATTTTAATATGCATTGATTTGGCATTTCATGGTGCATGCACGTGTGTTTGTGGGATTGTGTGAAAAGCCTGTGTATTGGCGTGACTGGTTTTACGGGTGCGTGTGTATCACGAGCCCAAGCCGGGATGGGTTATTATCTCGGTGGAGCTCCTCTGGTCACTCGGGAGCGGAATAAACTGAGTGATGTCCCCTGAGTTATCGAGAGAGATGACGGGAGCGGGACTAGGGGATGCTTGGCTACGAACGTGCCGGGCATGGAACCGGGCATCGCCCTACTCACCGACTCCGTGGCCCTTCGCTGGCGAGGGCTAGAGGATGCTTGGCTACGCACGCGCGGGGCGCGGAACTGGGCATCGCTTGTTAGGTGTCACATGCGTGGTGGTACTCTGCGGTGTGACACTGGAGCCAGGGTGTACGGATGACTCCTAGGGGAGGTCATGGTGCATACGGTTAAAATTGGATAATGGTTTATGAGGCCAAATGTGACTTTTGGCGTGGGCCAGATGGACTTCTGGTGAGATATTGGGCCGGATGGACTTCCGGCGAGATATTGGGCCAAATGTGACTTTTGGCATGTTTTTCGGAAAGGATATGTTTTGGGTCAAATGGGTTTTTGGCGTGTGTGGAAAACTGGTGTTTTTGGGCTTTGTGCATTGGGCATGTTTCATGCATCTTGTTTGAGTTATATGTGTTTTTATCTGGTAGTGTTTGGGGTTTTACTTACCTGCGGAACCATTTGTGGTTCCGTAGCTTTTGGTGCAGGAGTTGAGGATGAGGAGGAAGAGGCTGAGCCCGAGGATGCGGCTCCGCCGGGTTGCTGATGTTATCTTTTTATTTGTTTAAAACTGTATTTGTGTTTTGTAATATTTTATCTATGTATGTTTTAAACAGCTTGTATTACGTTAAGAAAAATTCTGGTACTTAGTTATGACTTTCTTTATCCGCTGCGAGTTTCTCTGTACACATCTGTTGCCTTGCACACACTCGGCACCCGACGATGGGATGGTGACCCGGGTTGTCACCATCCGGACGTCTCAATTTCCCCGTGTTCGGGCGTGGGGATTTTGGGGGCGTCACACATGTAGTCCCGCTCTTCATCGGTTTTAGGAGACTGCAATGCACTGAGCTTGAAATATGGGGCCATAGGAGTACTCACCGGCTTCGTCTTCGAGTCGATGTTGAATCGTTGCAGTATTCTCTTCAGATACTGTTTCTGAGTAAGGTGAACTGTACCTTTCACCCTATCTCTGCTGATCTCCATCCCCAGTTTTCTTCATGCTTCTCCTAGATCTTTCATTTCAAACTCATTACTTAACTGAGTTTTTAAGCGATCTATCTCCCCCTTGCTTTCACATGCAATTAACATATCATCTACATATAAAAGTAAATAAATGAAAGATCCATTTGCAAGTTTTCTGAAATATACAGAAATGATCGTATTGGCAATGAGTGTATTTCAGATCCAACATAAAGCGATCGAAACGCTTGTACCATTGTCGAGGTGACTGCTTCAAGCCATAGAGAAACTTCTTCAGACTGCATACCCAATTCTCTTTGCCAGCTTCTTTGAATCCTTCTGGTTGAGATAGATAAATCTCCTCTTCCAGATCACCATGTAAGAAAGCTGTCTTTACATCTAGCTGTGCTAACTCAAGATCATATTGTGTAACCAAAGCTAACAATATCCGAATGGATGAATGCTTCACAACAGGAGAGAATACTTCATTGTAGTCAATTCCCTCTGTCTGAGCGTAGCCCTTGGCTACCAACCTAGCTTTGTATCACACTCCATTTTTAGCAGCTTGATCATCTTTCTGATTGAAGATCCACTTACAACCAATTGTCTTCTTTCCTTTTGGAAGCGGCACAAGCTCCCAAGTCTGGTTCTGGTGAAGAGACTGCATCTCTTCATTCATCGCCTTTGTCCATTCAACTTGTTCACTGGACTGTATGGCTTCTCTGTAAGTGGTTGGGATCTCACCCCCTTCAGCTGGTAATGCATATGTCACATAGTCTGAATAACGTGTCGGTACACGTTTCTCTCGTCTCGGTTTGTTGGTTGCTATTGACTCAGGTTGACTTGGAGGTACTGTGACTAGATTATCAACCTCATCTTGTCCATGCTTTCCCAACTTTTTTGAAATAAACTTCACACTCTGTGAATCATCTGATGTTTCGCCATCACTGCTGCCTTCACTGGAATCTTTATGCTTATGTGACTTAAGCATCTCAGATTCGTTGAATGTAACATCTCTACTGATGATTACCTTTTTAGACTCTACACACCAGAGTCTATACCCTTTTACACCATTACTAAAGCCCAAGAATTTTGCTTTCTTGGCTCTAGGATCAAGCTTACTTTCTTTAGCATGATAGTAAGCAGGACATCCGAAAATGTGTAAAAAATCATAATCAGTAGCATGTTTACCTCTCCACATTTCAATGGGTGTCTTTCCGTCATTGGCAGCTGCGGGTAGTCGGTTGATGAGGTGGCAGGCATAGGTCACAGCTTCAGCCCAAAATTGTTTATTGAATCCAGCATTCAACAACATACATCGCACTTTCTCTAATAAAGTACGATTCATTCGTTCTGCCACACCGTTCTGCTACGGTGTACCTCGTACCGTGAAGTGTCTGACAATTCCCTCTCTCCGGCATACTTCCATGAAGGGGTCTGAAGTGTACTCACCTCCATTATCAGATTTGAGCCGCTTGATCTTCCTGCCGGTCTGAGTCTCAACCATTTTCTTCCAATCAAGGAAGATTTTCAGCACTTCATCTTTATTCTTCATCGTATACACCCACACACGATGAGAATAATCATCAAAAAAAGTTCAAAACCAATGTTTACCTCCCAAAGATGCATTTTGGGTAGGTCCCCAAACATCGGAATGCACATAGTCAAGTATTCCCTGTATATTGTGTACTGCAGTTCCAAACTTGATCCGCCTCTGCTTCTCCAATACACAGTGCTCACAGAAAGACAGTTTACCTGTCTTGGCACCTTTAAGTAAGCCTTGCTTTACCAGTGTTTCCAAAGCTTTTTCTCCTGCGTGTCCCATACGCATATGCCAAAGACTGGTGGTGTCGGCATCAGTCTCATCTAGCTTCTCACAGCCTGTGGAAGCTCTTCCATTAACAGTACTTCCTTGCAAGAAGTACAAGTTTCATCGCCTCAAGCCCTTCATTGCCACCCGAACTCCCATTAGTACTTTGAGAGTTCCGTCTTCAATGGCGATTCTGAATCCCTTTGAATCCAAAGATCCCAGTGAGATGAGATTCTTCTGCAAGTCCGGAACATACCAAACTTCTGTCAGAGTCTTGACGCTGCCATCGTGCAGCTTTAACCGAATGCTACCTATTCCTTGAGTCTTACAGGCACTATCAGTGCCGTGCCCATAAGTACTGCTCCACCATCAATTTTTGTGAAGTCAGTAAACCAGTCCCGATTGGGACACATATGATAGGTACATCCGGAATCCATAATCCATTCATCGGAACGACAAATGGATGATGAACTTGTCAAGGCAAAATCTGACTCGTCATCTCTGTCCACGACATTGGCTGTGTTGGGTTGATTCTGCTGTTGTCCCTTCTGGTTGGGACAATCCTTCCTCCAGTGTCTTTTGTTATGACAAAAGGAACACTCGTCTCTAGTGAGCTTTCTGCCGACTGATGAACCACGTGATGTGGCTCGGGTTTTCGAATGAAAACCTTTCCTCCTTCCAGGATACCTTGACTGTGGTCTCGCCCTTGCTGTTAGCGCTTCACTTGATGTATCTTGGTGTACCTGTTTATCTTTTCTCCGGTACTCATTGCTAATTAAAGAGCTAGATACATCTTCAAAACTAATCTTTTCCTTCCCATACAATAGAGTAGTAATTAAATGCTCATATGTATCAGGCAAAGAATTCAACAGTAGTAAAGCCTTATCTTCATCTTCGATTTTAACATCCAAATTTAACAAATCAGCAAGAATTTGGTTATAATTATTCAGATGTTCAGACATTGAAATACCTTCACGAAATTGGAATCTGAAGAGCTTCTTCTTCAAGTGCAAACGGCTCTCAATGCTCTTCTTCACGAATTTATCCTCCAATTTCTGCCAAAGTACCCTAGCATCTGTCTCTCTCATGACAAAATACTTTTGTTCTTTGGTAAGGCATAATCAGATTGTACTACAAGCTTGAGTATTAAGCTTCTTCCAATCCTGATCAGTCATATCATCTGGCTTTCCTCCCAACGCAATATCCAACTCTTGTTGGATCAACACATCCATGACTTCACACTGCCACATGCCGAAGTTGCTTGTTCCATCGAACTTTTCAACTTCAAACTTGGCATTTGACATAGTGGATCAACGTCCCGAGCTACTGGCATGTTCAGAGCTCCTGTCTCTTCCAGATCCTTCCATTTGAATTTTAAAAAATTTAGACTCAAAATTTCAAAATTCTAACCGTATGAATGAGTCCGGAACGATCTAAATAGTAGGAAAGCACTATTTGATTGCTGAAATCCGATTCCGAATGGCTTAGATCAAGCCGAAAATGGATCTAAAAAATGAACGGTTGTGATCTGTCTGGCGCGTGGGACGCACGCGCTGCACAGTGCGAGTGGGCGCGAGTTGGCACGTGGTTTACGCGCGCTTCAGCACTGTGTGCGCGTGGGGGAGCGTGAGGCGCGTGCCTTTCACGCGCTGAACCTCTATAGGGAGCGTGGGGGCGCGTGGGTGTGTGTGGCTCAGTTGTCTTCCTCCTCTGGTGCGCGTGGGAGCGCGTGGATGACAATAGATGAATGCGCGGACCTTCTAGAGTAGGCTCCTCCGACCTCCATTTTTGATTTCGTTTGCGGCAACGGATTCATCTCGATGCGAGGAACACCCTGGAGTTGTTAAAAATTGATTTTGAGCAACTTGAATTTTTGGACAGCTCGAACCAGAGCTCTGATACCAATTGTTGTGCCTCCGGCCTGTCTGAAAATCACACAAAACAATTTTAAAGTGGTTCAGCAAATTGCTTACGTCCACTGGAGCCTCTTTTATAGAATTTGTACGAGATTTACAAAACACTCTACAAAATTCTATTTCTCTCTCTCAAGTTCCTCTTTCTCTCTTCACCCACTGCTCTCTATCACTAGCAGAGCTCTCCTTTTATAGGAGAGCAATGGGGGACACACACCCACTCCTCTTGACTAGAAGAGCCTCTGGAGGTGAGTGGGTGGGTGGATGGTTGGTGAGCATGGGGTGGACGGCTGCAAACCCAAACCCATTTCACACTTGGGGGGTTTATTCAACATGTCATCTTTTGACTTCCTTTAGCTAGCTCCTCTTTATTGATGTCCTCCGAGATTTTCTTTCACATGCCCACAATTTCAAAAGAACTTATGAACTTTGATTTGAGAAGGAAACTAATTATTAGAAATAATAGTTTCCAAGATGATCACGGACAGTATATAAATGGGTAGTGCTAGGGCCACCGCTGGGGCTCCCGCTAGGCCAAAAAAATTTTTTTTTTTGTTTTTTTTTTCACATCATTTTTTAATGTTTTTAAATATTTAAAAAATATAAAAAAATTCATAATAATATTAAACAATTTTTACTTAATCACTAAGAAAAAAGAAAAAAAAAAAAAAAAAAAAAAAAAACTGGGAGCGGTAGCTCCCAGCGGGATCCCCCAGCGGGGGATCTAGCATTTTCCTATATAAATATCTTATAAGTCTCGAAGCATGTTGATAATTATATTCTTTCAACGTCCTTCAGTTATACTTTTGAAAAAATTATACTCGATATATATGCATGCACAACCCTGCACGCACCTACGCCAAAAGATACTCAAAAATTACAGAATAGATCTTAAAAATAAACCCCATCATAAATCTACTTGGGTGATCTTCCTTTGAGTGAGAGAGAGAGAGCATACCAGGAGCTGGTTTCGTCAGTGGTGGGCCGGCCATGTTGATGAGGAGCTTTTAACGTTAATATGAAAATCTGCTTTTGGGTGTTCCTTTGCGATCGAAAGATGGGAACCCTATCACTCTCTCTCTCTCTATATATATATATGTATGTGTGTGTGTGTATATATATACATGCTACACTATTCCTTTGTAGATCTCCTAGGTTTACTCACTTACATGACCATTAAGAAAGTTAAGAGTCTAACGTCAATTACGAAATTGGGATAAAAGCAAATTGAGAGGCAAGGCCAATAAATGCCATATTCTTTTTTGCTTGAGCAACATTTGCAGTTAGTTTTACGTTTTAAACAAAAAATAAATCTTTTGGCCTTGGTCTTTTCCATTACTTCTCCAATATTCTTGCTTTGCCTTTGATAAATCCTGATTCTAGGAGACCAAAAGTTCTTAATTGGCGGTATTTAACCAGCTAGTTGGTCTTCCTCACCACAATCTATTCCAGCTATATATAGACTCCTTCATGTATCACTAGTAAGGCATCTCAACCGAATGAAGCAGAGTGCACACCAACAGAGCACCAGCGTCACAACAAAATGCAGCAGAGCGCACACCAACAGAGCAATAGCGTTTCTAATACTGCTGTGTAATAAGACAGCTGGCATGTACTGAGTGAAAAGAATATTCTAGTTGTTATTCTTTTGTATCTATAAATAGGAGAACCTCTTGTATACGATTTAATGAGAAAAGAAGAGAAGTATTTGCTGCAGCCTTCTCTGTGTTCTATCTATGGCATTTATTCAAACATCTTGTGAGTCACTTGTTTCTTTATGGTAATCCGAGCTCCTAAGGACAAACGTCCCCTTTACAATGGAGTCCCCTGGTAAATCTCTCACTGTAAGTCCCTCTATCGTTACTACAGCAACTCACTCTATCAATATCAAACTTACCATAGAAAACTATCTTCTATGGAAAGCCCAAATCGTACCCTTCCTAAGAGATCACCAACTTTATGGTTATGTTGATGGTTCTCTACCATGCCTACATCTCAACTCGACTGCAAACCCAATCCAGCCTATGATCAATGGAGTTTGCAAGACCAACTTGTCATTTCTGCGATTAACTCCTCACTCACCGAATTTGTCTTGAGTCAAGTGCTCGACTGCACTACATCGCAACAAGTCTGGACGATATTACAAAACTTGTTCTCAGCTCAATCCTCTGCACACATCATGCATGCAAAGTCTCAACTAGCCACCCTTAGGAAAGGACCCGAATCGATTTCAGACTACTTTAATAAAGCAAAAAATCTCTCCTCTCAACTTGGTGCTGCAGGCCACCCACTAACCGATTCTGAATTTACAATCTATCTCTTGGCACGGCTGAGCACCAATTATGAATCACTGGTCCTGTCGTTAAGAGCATCGCCATCCCCTTTTCTAAAATTTTTAAAAATTACACTCCCAATAAATTTTTCTATTATATTAAAATAATATTTTTCTATTCTTTTTTTATTATTTTTTTCTCTCATTTCCATTTCCATTCTTAATTATCAACTATTTTATCTTATTCACTTCTTTTCAAATATTACGTTCTAAATTTATTTATAAATACTTATACGATTTTTTCTCTAAATATAGTATTATTTTTCAAACCTACATTAGTATTAAAAATAATACTTTAATAAAATATGTGAATTTTTCAATGCGATGGTTTCTTTTTTATTTGATTTAATCCTCATATACTTGAGTAATATTTGATTTACATTTGTCTAACGGTAACATTTTTTCATTTTCATATAATAGTAATATTTTTTCTAATTTCTCTAATAGCACCATGCATCCACATATCGCCTTGAGAAATTTTTGTCATTTCTCTAACAGTAACATTCATTATCCTCCCTCTATCAACGATAATATTTTTTATCTTTTCTCCAATGATAACATTTTCAATTTCTACCTCTAACGGTAACATGTTTTGCCTTTCTTCCGATGGTAACTTGTTTTGTTTTTTTTCCAACGGTAATGTGTTTTGTCCTATATGTGACGGTAACATTTTCCTCTATAAATCTGCCTTCTGGCAACATTCACATTCTCACAAACCCAAGTCTAATTTAATCTAAAAACTGAAATTTAACATTCCCACCGCATCTCCAATTCCCTTTCAGCAAATGGCTCATTCTTTCTTTCACAAATTACTCACTTACTTGTCATCTGAAGATGAGTTGGAGGTTGTTCTTAATGCCAAGGCCGATGGAGAGTCATCGAGGCGTCGTGACAATCACCAACTTCGGTGTGATCATATTCAAGAACACGAGCGCCTTTTCAGTGATTACTTCGTAGAAAATCTAGTATATCCTTCAAACCTATTCCGAAGGAGATTTTGGATGAGTCGTCTTATATTTCTCTGTATTCTAAATGAGGTAGATGCTTACAAGCCGTAATTCGTCCAAAAAATAGATAATGCCGAAAGACTTGGGTTATCTTCAATGCAAAAGATAAATGTAACCCTTAGAATGCTGGAGTATGAGGTTACTGCAGATTTTATAGATGAACACATACGTATTCGTGAAACACTGCAATGGAGAGCGTAAAGAAATTTTGCAAGACAATGGTAAGTGTTTTTTCAGATGAATATTTGTGGTCTCCAAACGCCGATGAAATTTCTCGATTACTTGCGGTTGGTGAACAACGGAGATTCCCAGGAATGCTCAGAAGTATTGATTGCATGCATTGGAAGTGACAAAACTGTCCTGCTACCTTGAAAGGTATGTACTTTAGCCATATCCGCGAACCAACTATTATTTTAGAAACAATTGCTTCATATGATCTTTAGATATGGCATGCATTTTTTGGTATGCCCAGTTTACATAACGATATTAATGTGCTAGAGAGATCTTTTATTTTCAAGAAACTTGCCCAAGGGCGCACTCCTCTAGTCAATTATACAATAAACGGCAAGGAGTACAATATGGGGTACTACCTTGCAAATGGTATTTATCCCAAGTGGAAAACATTTGTGAAGATGATTCGACAATCCCAAGGAAATAAGAAGAAAAATTTTGCCGCAGCGCAAGAATCTGCAAAAGCAAATATCAAGCATGCATTCGGAGTACTTTAACAACGATTTGTAATCATCCGTGAACCTCCTTGGATTTTTAAAGTCAATGAGCTTACAAATATAATGAAAGCATGTGTTATTCTACATAACATGATCATTGAGGACGAACATGATGATAGTGGGGGTCTGAACATGGAGTAAGATCAACTTGATGATCAAAATCCAGAACTGTTGCGCAATCCAACCTCAAAATTTATGAACTTCATTCAGCGCCATCATCAAATTAGAGACAACTCCGGACATCATCAGCTGCAAGCATATTTAATTGAACATCAATGAGCTTTATTCCCAACAGTAGAAAGGATTTCCTATCGTTGGATTCTCTATCTTTTCATTAGTAGCGACTATGTATTCCTATTTCAACATCTATCCAGTTTAACATGCTTGCATTATCTGTAATATTTCCATTATATGTTTTCTTAAGTCTAAAGGGTCATGTAATATCAAAATTAATGACAAATAACATCTATCCATTTATGTAGTCTCCATTGCATACTTGCTAAACATACAAATTATAAAATAGAACAAGTGCCAAATGTCCCTATGTTAATCATCAACATGCAGTCTCAATATCTATCTATTCAACCAATTATAGAAACAATAAATTAGAAGTTATACAAATGTCCTTTGTGAAATAATAATAAATTACATCAAGCTTGGTAATCATCCATCCAAACCAGCTCATCTCGCCAATATCTCCCTTTGCAGCTGCTGGAAATATATCCGCTGAATGTCAGGCAACGTGCTCACATTGAGCAACATTATTTGCTCCAACTAGGCGATTCCCGCCTTCCCTTTTTCCAACTACAGTCTCTTGTCCTCTGGTTTACTTTTATTTCTCTCTCTCTCTCTCTCTCTCTCTCTCTCTCTCTCTCTCTCTCTCTCTCTCTCTCTCTCTCTCTCTCTCTCTCTCTCTCGATCCTATGCTATCTTCTCGGCCTTGAGTCGAAAAATCTCTAGGAGAGTAAACTTATGCTCTTCACTTGATCTCGTCCTTTGTGCCACGTTGCATCCATTTCGATTGGTCCTTCAACAGCTCCTAACAATGCTCAAATTGAAAGGAAGTTTTCTCAAGCGATTGGTACATGATCTTTACTTTGTCGAACTTCCAATTAAGCATAAAATAAAATAATTAAGATACATCAAAGGTGAAGATATCAGAACGCATAAATATCATAATAAGAATAAAAAATACTATAAAAGTGGAAGCTTATACCTTATCTTGTTCAATCATAACACTTTGATTTAAGGATTCAACTTGGGCGAGTCTAACACAAAATTTGTTCGTTGCCTTTTGAATGGCAGACCACCTATGCGTTAAGGACCCAACAGTCATCTCATTTGTACTTTCTTTGTACTCATTGAAGTATTGACTAATTTTTTCCCAAAGTTGGGAATGTTTTTGGTCCATTCCCACAATGCATCAACGCTACTATTAAGCTATGTCAAAACGAGTAACTTGTCTTCTTCGCGTGTGAAGTTTGCCCTCTAGCTGATTTTCTTTGAGAGGGAAGGTCTACTTGGGGTGGGAGGACGAGTGGAGAGTCATCCAAAGTGACAGGTGATTGTTCACTTTGACTACCATAAATGTGGTCAAATTCAAGCTCCTGAGTCGAGACTTGTGAAGAATATATTTCCATGGTTGGGTGAATCCATCTCTAAAAATATGTAGACACTGAAGAAGTGGTATACATGTTAGACAATAGAGGTAGGTTAACTAGAAGTGATTTTGGTAGCCGGCTCAAGAATCCTATGGTAACATTTGACCACACTTGGCATCTTCCCTCGCATGGCTGCAACAAACGGTTGCCAATATTTATTGGCCATCCGGGTTACCATGCCATGAAGGAATATCCCAAAGTGCCAAACGTCTCCAAATGATGAGGATTTCTAATCATCATCGCCTTTTTGGTTAGAAAATGACTTATGCTTTATATGTTTTAAATATTGCTCATAATGGTTGTGACGCCTCCAGATTTCCGTTTGGGATCGGACGAACATTCGAAGCATCAGTACATGCAACACAAGGTTACCTGCCCTCGTTCATGACATCAAAGATGCAATGTTCCTAACATGCATCTAGCATTATGTAATATTCACATCAGATATTTTTTTTTTTTAGCAATACTATGCACCAAACTTGTAATATCACAAATAGTTAAATCGTAATCCAAACATACTTAACAAAATAAACATCCACAATTTCAGTACGAGTCTCAGAAGACTGTAATCTCAAAAACATGGGAGACCAGACTCCATATGTACATTACCAAAATACACTATTGAGGAAATTCGTTGAGTAACTTGTGTAACTCGACTAACGAGACCAGAATACTGTCTAAAAACTAACTATGGAAGCTGTAAGCTCTGCGTCGTGTCTGCAGCATCTAGTCAACCTCCTCCAGTCTACCAATGTCCGCTCCCTACTCTAATCCTGACACATCGCCTATCATTTTGGGGGAATGGTAGTTGGGACTACCACAGTGAGATTTGATTAAAAATCTCAATAAGTTAACAGGAAACTCTCACACAGGTTAATGATGTATGCATGGCAGTAAAAACATGAATGCATAATTAAAGTCGTAAGTAAGCATTGCACAACTTGACATATAGCATGGCATAACTGACATAACCTGAATTGAAACGTGAACTTGACTTTTTTTGTTTTTTGAAAGGTAGATCAGTCATCCATTCATTGAAATAAGTTTTGAATACAAGGAGGATAATCCTCTATCAAAATACATTCATCTGGACATGACAAAGCATGCTTGGCCAATTCGTGGGCAACTCCATTGCCCTTTCTTGGTACGTGTTTAATGGACCAGCTACTGAATTTAGAGAGTAGATGTTTCATATCTCTGATTACAAGGCCAACTGAAGTCCAACATTCTTCTAAGTGTTGCACTGCCTTGACTACCTCTAGCGAGTCACCTTCCAGCAGGATGTTGTTAAGCCCCAGCTCAACACAAAGTGCTGTAGCTCTGAGAGCAGCTGCTGCCTCCCCTAGCATGGGGTCCGGGCTCATTGTTTTGCTTGACCACAGAGTGGCTATCACGAGGCCCTTACAATCTCAAATTGCAACTCCAATTCCCACCTTAGAATTTACCTTATCTATTGCAGTATCCCAATTTGCTTTGTAAATTCCTAAGGCGGGAGGAGTCCAGTGTTGAGGACTCAGGTCTTGTTTTGGCTGCTGCTTTGTCCTGAACTCAGTTTCAAATCTATATAGTGCCAACTCTGCTTGGATCTTTCTCACACACATCTTCTGTAGGTAGCAGTTCCAGCATTGATTCAAGGAGATCTTTGAAGGACTCTGCATAGGTACTCAGCTTCTGTGGTTTCCTCGAGCTTAAATACCATACATCTTCAGCTGCTCTACAGGTCCACAATGCATGGGAAACTGTTTCATCTTCATTGAGGCAAATGGGACATAAGGGGGATGTCACCACCTTCTTTTTTCTTAGGTTGAAGTTAGTTGGAAGTGACTCCTTTGCTGCTCTCCATAGGAAGGATTTGGTTCCATTGGGAATTTTGAGATTCCATAGCTTATCCCATAACTTTGATTCAGGGTTTTGCATGGAGGGTTGACCCATGCTAACCTCCCTTAAGTAACCTGCAAGTGGTAAGCACTTCGTACAGAAAACTTTCAATTCTTTGAACACCTCTAGGATAGAACATCTTGGTTTCTGCAGGGACTAATATGCATGTTACAGATTAAATTAGCCTCCTCTTCTGAAAAGATAGAGTAGATTAGGGAGAGGTTCCATTGCATGGTATCTGGGTTGATAAGTTGATCTACTGAAGCCTCCTTGTCTAATATGCTCACAGGGGATTGTAACATATAGGAAGATGGCCTTGGTATCCATTTGTCAAGCCAAATTTTGATATTTTGTCCATTGCCAACTCTCCATAACAGACCTTCTTCAAGAACATGCCTGGCTGCAAGGAAGCTTCTCCACACATAGGAATCCGAGGTTCTCTTCCTGACTATGAGAAAGTTTGAGTTGGGATAATATTTAGCTTTAAGAACCTGAGCAGCAAGAGAGTTCTGGTTTTGTATGAGCCTCCATCCTTGCTTTGCAAGTAGAGCAAGATTGAACTGTTCGAAGTCCCTGAACCCCAATCCTCCTTTGCTCTTGGATTTTCCTATGGTCTGCCAATTAATCCAGTGGATTTTGGATCTATTCTCCTTTTGTCCCCACCAGAAGGATTGTAGGAGTTGGTTAAGCCTTTTTAAGATGACTTTAGGCAAGAGAAATATACCCATGCTATATGTTGGGATAGACTGTAGAACTGATTTTACCAGAATTTCTTTGCCTCCTTGAAACAGCGTGTGACGATTCTCCAATTTGAAATCTTACCTTTGACTTTATCAAGTAATGAACTGAAGACTTTTTGTTGTTTCTACCAACATACGATGGTAGTCCCAAATACTTGTCAAAGGCTCCTGTAACTTTAATGCCTGCTAGCTCTAGGATGGAAAGTTGAGTGTCTGGCTTAGTGTTGCTGCTGAAGAAGATGGAGGTCTTTTCAAGGTTGAGGCGCTGTCCAGATGCCTGTTCAAAAGATGTTAGGATATGATGCAGTCTACTCCATTCCTCTGGGTTGGATTTACAAAATACAATATTGTCATCTGCAAAAAATAAATGAGTGACTCTCATGGCACCTCTTGCCACTAGGATTCCTGTTATTGCTCCCTGAGATTCTTCCAGGTTCAGACAATAGGTTAGAATTTCTGAGCAAATGATGAAGAGATGGGGAGAGAGAGGGTCTCCCTTCCGAATCTCTCTTGCTGGTTTGAAGGTTGGCTGGGGGATGCCATTTACTAGGATAGAGTAGCTAACAGTTGTTACACATTCCATCACCAAATGCACCCAGCTTCTGTCAAAACCCATCTTGATCATTGCTGCATGTAAGAAGCTCCACTCTACTCTGTCATATGCTTTGCTCATATCAAGCTTGAAGGCCATATATCCATTAAATCTGCCTTCAAGTCTATTCTTCATCAAGTGCAGGTGTTCATAAGCCACAATCACATTGTCAGAGATTAATCTTCCTAGCACAAATGCACTCTGGTTTGAGGATATAACACTTGGAAGGATGAGTTTCAGTCTGTTTGCTACCACTTTGGCAATGATCTTGTAAAAGACATTGCATAGACTTATAGGTCTAAAGTTTGTAACAGATTTGGGAGCTTTTTTCTTTGGTATAAGGGAGATAAAGGTATGGTTGATGTCTTCAAATCCCTTCCTTGTGTTCAGGTGCTCCATAACTGCCTCAATGACTCCTTTACCAACAGTTGGCCAATGCTGGTGGTAGAATAGAGCTGGGAACCCGTCAGGCCCTGGTAAACCTAATGGGTTCATTTCAAAAATGGCTCTTTCAATCTCTTCTTTGGAATAAGGTCTAGTTAGTGACCTATTCATATCACATGAGATTCGAGGCTGAAAAGATTGGAGTAAGGCTGCACTGCCTCTAGGAGTAGAGGTAGAAAAAAGGTTCATGTAGAAGTCTTGAAATGCTAGGCTTATTTCCTCCTGATTGTTGGATGTGGTGCGTTCCTCATTGGCTACACTCTTGATTGTATTGATCAGTTTCCTGTGTGAAGCACATTGATGGAAGTACTTTGTATTTCTATCTCCTTCTTGAAGCCATCTTTGTTTTGCCCTCTGTCTCCACTTTAATTCTTCATCCTCTAACAGTTTATCAATCTCTGCTTGAATTTGATGGATCTGTACATTGCTATGACCCGTATTAGTTTCCTGCATCCTTCTCAGGCATTCTCTTTTATTTGAGAGCTTCTTGGTGTGATTCTGAAAGGCTTTCCTGTGATGACCCGCTTTTAAGTGTATTTTCGCTGAAATAATTGTTTTTATTTTAATTAATATATCAGATATTCTATTTTATTTTAACTGCGGTTTTAAAGTCGGTTTTTAATTTATTTTAATTTATTTGAGGTTGTGTTTTATTTCTTTTAGTTGTTTTTGTGGTTTTAATCTTTTTGGCGGTTTGTTTCTTTTCCCGGAATGAGGACTGGACCTCATTTCTTTTCACATCTTTTTTCTTTTTCTCTTTTTCCTTTTTTCTTTTTCCCTTCTTTTCTTTTTTCTTCTTTTTCTTTTTTTTCTCTTTCTTTTCTCTCTCCTCTCTCCCCCGACTCGGACCCCCCCCGTGCACTCTCTCTCTTCTCTCTCTCTCCCTCACGCCGGCGTCAACCTTCCCCAGCCCCTACCGCCGCCGTCCGGCCATCGTTCGGCCTCCCACCGGTCCCATTCTCTTCCTCTCCTTCCGGTCTACCTTCCCTCCAAAACCCACCCCCAACCGGCCGGCCATTTGGCCGGAAAAAGCCCAACAAGCACCCACGGTTTTCACTCCGATCCGCCGCCGTCGCTCCACCTCCGGCCACCATTTCTTCACCACTTCATCACCGGTCCCTTGCCGTCCTAACCCACCCATTTCCGGCCTCCATCGACCACCGGAGCAGCTCCCACGAGCTTGTTTTCCGATTTGCCATTTTCGGCCATTTTCGGCCATTCCGCTGCCACCCACGGCCGTCCGTCACTTCCAATAGCTTCACAACCACCTCTAGACCATTCCCTATCAATCCCGTGTCCTAGTTTGTCCCCGTTCAAAAGTGGGTTTTTCGGACCCACGGCCACAGTGAATTTTCACTGTGACGTTGCTGTTTTTCCGCCGCTTGCAACGCCGCTTGTTTTCTAAAATTGCCGTATAGCGCTGTAAGTATTTTCCAAACCCTATTTTCAGATTTTAATATATATTGCTCATTCAATTATTTACTGTTGTTGGTTGTTGATTTCGGACTGAGTCCGAGGAGTTTCGGGGGTCGGATGGATGGAGGACGGAGTTACTTGTTTTATTGATTTATGATTGTTGGTTTATTTTATTATGCATTGTTGTGGCATTACATGGTGCATGCACGTGTGTTGTGGAGTTATGTGAAAAGCCTGTGTATTGGTGTGACTGGTTTTACGGGTGCGTGTGTATCACGAGCCCAAGCCGGGATGGGTTATTATCTCGGTGGAGCTCCTCTGGTCACTCGGGAGCGGAATAAACTGAGTGATGTCCCCTGAGTTATCGAGAGAGATGACGGGAGCGGGACTAGGGGATGCTTGGCTACGAACGTGCCGGGCATGGAACCGGGCATCGCCCTACTCACCGACTCCGTGGCCCTTCGCTGGCGAGGGCTAGAGGATGCTTGCTACGCACGCGCGGGGCGCGGAACTGGGCATCGCTTGTTAGGTGTCACATGCGTGGTGGTACTCTGCGGTGTGACACTGGAGCCAGGGTGTGCGGATGACTCCTAGGGGAGGTCATGGTGCATACGGTTAAAATTGGATAATGGTTTATGAGGCCAAATGTGACTTTTGGCGTGGGCCAGATGGACTTCTGGTGAGATATTGGGCCGGATGGACTTCCGGCGAGATATTGGGCCAAATGTGACTTTTGGCATGTTTTTTTCGGAAAGGATATGTTTTTGGGTCATATGGGTTTTTGGCGTGTGTGGAAAACTGGTGTTTTTGGGCTTTGTGCATTGGGCATGTTTCATGCATCTTGTTTGAGTTATATGTGTTTTTATCTGGTAGTGTTTGGGGTTTTACTTACCTGCGGAACCATTTGTGGTTCCGTAGCTTTTGGTGCAGGAGTTGAGGATGAGGAGGAAGAGGCTGAGCCCGAGGATGCGGCTCCGCCGGGTTGCTGATGTTATCTTTTTATTAGTTTAAAACTGTATTTGTGTTTTGTAATATTTTATCTATGTATGTTTTAAACAGCTTGTATTACGTTAAGAAAAATTCTGGTACTTAGTTATGACTTTCTTATCCGCTGCGTGTCTCTCTGTACACAATTGCTGCCTTGCACACACTCGGCACCCGTCGATGGGATGGTGACCCGGGGTGTCACCATCCGGACGTCTCAATTTCCCCGTGTTCGGGCGTGGGGATCTTGGGGGCGTCACAGGTGGTATCAGAGCGGTTTGGCTCTGGGTAAAACCACAAGTCCCGTAGGTAGTACCAGAATGTTTTTAAAGTTGTGTTTTAAAATTATGTTAAGTATAGTTGTTTTATTTGTTTTATTTGTTTATGTTTGGTTGCTTGTTTTATTTAGTTATGTTTTGGCATGCGGGTTTCTTTTGTTTCTTGTTGCGTGGTGCTGTTTTGTTTTGTTGGTTTTATGATGGTTTTATTTGTTTTCTTAAAGGAGGGTCAAGAGTGGTATTGGGACAGGAATATGGGGAGACCAGGTAGACCAAGGAAAAATACTCAGGAACCGCAAGACAATACATCCAGGGAGGACTCCATAGCCGAAGCAATTCGGCAGATGACGGAGTTCATGCAACAGAATATTAGGCCACAACAGGCAGGGCCTTGGCCACCACAAGGACCTTGGCCACCACAAGGGGGTCCTTGGCCACCATCAGGAGGGCCCTATCCACCGTCAGGAGAGCCTTGTCCGCCACAGGGAGTGTATTGGCCACAACCAGGAGGTCCCTGGCCATATCAGGGAGGACCTTGGATGTATCCAGGAGGGTCCAGTAGCATGGTGCAAGCCGGATGCACCTATGAGCGCTTCCTAGCGCATCGGACCCCACACTTTACTGGAAATGAGGATCCTCTTCAGGCTGGAAAATGGATCAAGGATCTGGAGAAAACCTTTGAGGTGTGTGGATGCACTGAAGCTCAACAAGTACTCTATGCCAGCTACCTCTTACAAGGTATCGCTTCTGATTGGTGGGATACCAGGAGGGTGATGTTGGAAGCTGAACTGGGATCTTTCGCTGCGGTGACCTGGCAGCGTTTCAAGAAAGAGTTCAATGACCGCTTCTTTCCCGCATCGGTAAGGAAGCAAAAGGCAAGAGAGTTCTCCAATCTGGTCCAAGGGGGCGCAACAGTGGAACAATACGCCCGGAGGTTCATAGAACTTGAGCGGTTTGCTCCTCATCTTGTTGCCACAGAGGAGCTGCGAGCTGAGCGTTTTCAGGAGGGACTACGCCCTGATATACGCCGTTTGGTGGTCAGCCATCGGATATCCACTTTTCAGGAGTTAGTGGATGTGGCCACCCTTATAGAGAGGGAAAATAATCTGAGTTTGGGCTCCCCTTCAGGGCAAAAGAGGCGAAGTTTTTCTGGTGAAGGAAGCAGCTCGGGTTCGCCTCAGAAGTTTGTTCAGCGGACTGGAACCCGATCTCAAGCATCCTCCAGTGTTCGCATGGGAGGACGTATGCCTGTTTGTGGAGTTTGTAATAGAGCTCATGAGGGCGAGTGTCGGACGAGTAGCGGACCCCAGTGTTATCGGTGCGGCCAAGTGGGGCATATTGCTCGGGATTGCCCCGTTAGAGCTCAAGGAAGCCGTGGAGGTAGACACGGTGGAAGAACCAACCCGAGACAGGCAGTGCAAGCCCGGGTTTATGCTGTCACGCCCGGAGAGGTGGACGATGAGGCACCAGCGACCCATGATGCTGGAGTAATCACAGGTATGGATTAATCTAATCTTTTAAGTTGGATTTATTTTTGGTGCATTTGGTTTCTTCGTTGTTTTTTTTTTTTTTTTTTTTTTTTGGATTTCATGGGTTGTGTGTTTGGTTCAGGAAGAGTCCGTTTGTATGAGTTTTATGCTTGTACCTTGTTTGATTCTGGTGCTTCACGATCGTTTGTGTCTTCCACATTTGCTCGGGTGTGTAACTTGGTCACGGAACCGTTGCCGAAGGCTATGGTAGTGGCGCTACCCGATGGCGAGATGGTGTGGTGTTCCAAGGTTGCTTTGGGATGCCCGTTAAACTTTGAGGGAAGGTTTTTGGATGCTGATCTGGTGGTATTCAAGCTGTTGGGTTTTGATATCATCCTCGGGATGGATTGGCTATACCGATATTCTGCGACTATTAATTGCAGAAGTCGGACTATTAGCTTTCAGCTTCCGGATGGTGATTGTCTGGAATTTGCGGGGAGTAGATTAAAAGAAAAGCCGATGATTATATCGGCGATACAGGCAAGAAGAGAGATTGCATGGGGAGCGGATGCATTCTTGGTTCAGATGGTGTCCACGCCGTCTGAGAAGAAGTCCTTGGCAGACATTCCAGTTGTGGAAGAGTTCCCCGATGTGTTTGTGGATGACTTGCCCGGACTACCCCCCGTGCGAGAGATGGAGTTTGTTATAGACTTGGAACCTGGAGCGGCTCCTGTGCATAAGGCTCCTTACCGCATGGCACCGGCTGAATTGAAAGAGTTGAAGACTCAGTTGCAAGAATTAGTAGAGAAGGGGTTTATTCAGCCTAGTACGTCGCCGTGGGGTGCTCCAGTTTTATTTGTTAAAAAGAAAGATGGAACCCTTCGTATGTGCATTGACTATAGGGAGTTGAACAAGGTGACCATCAAAAATAAATATCCTCTCCCGCGGATAGATGATTTATTTGACCAACTTCAGGGGGCAGCGGTGTTCTCTAAAATTGATCTGAGGTCGGGATACTACCAGCTGAGAATCAGAGAGCAGGATGTGCCGAAAACTGCCTTCAGGTCGAGGTATGGACACTATGAATTTAAGGTGATGCCGTTTGGGCTAGCTAATGCTCCTGCCGCTTTCATGGATTTGATGAATCGGGTGTTCCAACCTTATCTGGATTCCTTCGTGGTAGTATTTATTGATGATATACTGATTTATTCCCGAGATATTGAAGAGCATGTGTATCATCTTAGTCTGGTACTTGAGAAATTGAGAGAGCACCAGTTGTACGCCAAGCTCAGCAAGTGTGAGTTCTGGTTGGAAGAAGTTAAATTTCTTGGACATGTAATTTCCCAGGGTGGGGTGGCAGTTGATCCCAGTAAGGTAGAAGCCATTTTGTCATGGCCACGCCCAACTACAGTACGCGAGATCAGGAGTTTCTTGGGGCTCGCCGGTTACTACCGAAGGTTTGTAGAGGGTTTTGCTCGCTTATCCGGACCTCTCACAGCTTTGACTCGGAAGAATACAGAATTTGTTTGGTCAGAGAAATGTGAGAGAAGCTTCCAGGAATTGAAGAACAGGTTGACGACGGCACCAGTGTTAGCACTCCCAGAACCGCATAAGCCGTTTGTAGTCTTCAGTGATGCGTCTAAGTTCGGTTTGGGTTGTGTCCTTATGCAGGAAGGACGGGTTGTAGCCTATGCATCTCGTCAGCTTAAGGACCATGAGAAGAATTATCCGACGCATGATCTAGAGTTGGCTGCGATTGTTTTTGCACTCAAGATCTGGCGGCATTTCTTGTATGGGGAAGCTTGTGAGGTATTTACTGATCATAAGAGCTTGAAGCATTTGTTTTCCCAGAAAAATTTGAATATGAGGCAGAGGCGTTGGCTAGAGCTAATCAGTGACTATCAGTGTGAGATCAAGTACCACCCGGGGAAGGCTAACATAGTTGCCGATGCTTTGAGCCGGAAGTCTCATTTGGAGGATGAAGCCGAACCGTCAGAAATGGATTCGTTACTTTATGGGATGAGAAGGCTCCTTATAGAGAGTTCGCAGCAAGTAGAGATTTTGTCTTCGGTTCTGGACATTCGGGTAATAGATTTTGAAGAATTGAAAGCTCTCCAAAGAAAGGATCAGAAGCTGCTGAACATCAGGAAAAGAGTCCGAAAATCTCGAGGGCCGTTGCACTATAGCATGGATAGTGATGGAATACTTCGGTTCCGAGATCGCAGAGTGATCCCAAAGGACTCAGATTTCAAGGAACGGATCATGGCGGAAGCTCATGCGGCCCCGTATTCAGTTCATCCCGGCAGTACAAAGATGTATCGAGACTTGAAGAAAATTTACTGGTGGGATGGAATGAAGAAGGACGTTGCCTTATATGTGGAGAAATGCCACACGTGTCGTCAGGTAAAGGCCGAGCATCAGAGACCTGCAGGTATGCTCCAACCCCTCCCTATTCCTGAGTGGAAGTGGGATGACATCACGATGGATTTCGTAGTGGGTTTGCCGAGAACACCTAGTGGGAAGAACTCTGTTTGGGTGATCGTGGACCGGTTAACGAAGAGTGCTCATTTTCTGCCTGTTAACAACACCGACTCTTTGGGTAAGTTGACCCGTTTGTATGTTAAGGAGATAGTGAGGCTACACGGCATACCAAAGAGTATAGTGTCGGATCGGGACCCGAGGTTCACATCGCAGTTCTGGAAGAGTCTACAGGCAGCTTTGGGTACTAAGTTGAAGTTCAGCACTGCTTATCACCCGCAGACAGACGGCCAGTCAGAGCGCACCATACAGACCCTGGAAGACATGTTGCGAGCATGTGCCCTGGAATTCCAAGGGAGTTGGGAAAATCATTTGCCGCTCATTGAGTTTGCCTACAATAACAGCTACCATGCGACCATTCAGATGGCTCCCTATGAAGCTCTTTATGGAAGAAAGTGTAGGTCGCCCTTATGTTGGGATGAAGTTGGGGAGAGTAGAATTATTGGACCCGAAATAATTCAAGAAATGCAAAGCCAAGTCCGGATCATTAGAGATATAATGGCGGCAGCTCAGAGTCGCCAGAAAAGCTACGCTGATACCAGGAGGAGAGAATTGTCATTTGAAGTTGGTGATTGGGTTTATCTTAAAGTCTCTCCCATGAGAGGTGTTAAGCGTTTTGGTAAGAAAAGGAAACTAGATCCGAGGTACGTCGGCCCTTTTCAGATTCTGGAGAGAGTAGGGTCCGTTGCCTATAGAGTTGCTTTGCCGGATTATTTTGGGGATGTTCATGATGTCTTCCACGTATCATCCCTGAAGAAGAGCTTTGGACAGCAAGAGCCACGCTTCGTCGACCCAACGAGTATTCAGTTGCAACCGGATCTCACTTACGAGGTTGTTCCGTCGCAGATTTTGGATTGGAAGGAGCAACAATTGAGGTCCAAAACGATACCGTTGGTTAAAGTGGCTTGGGGAGATCCGTTAGCTCAAGACTTCTCTTGGGAGCGAGCAGCGGACATGAGGGAGCAGCACCCGTATCTGTTCGAATGATGAAGGTATGCATTTTAATCTTGATCTCTGTTAGTTTGTGAGCGTTTATGTGGCTTGCTTTAAGTTGGTAGTTGATTTGCAATTTCGAGGACGAAATTGTTTTTAAGGAGGGGAGGATGTGATGACCCGCTTTTAAGTGTATTTTCGCTGAAATAATTGTTTTTATTTTAATTAATATATCAGATATTTTATTTTATTTTAACTGCGGTTTTAAAGTCGGTTTTTAATTTATTTTAATTTATTTGAGGTTGTGTTTTATTTCTTTTAGTTGTTTTTGGGGTTTTAATCTTTTTGGCGGTTTGTTTCTTTTCCCGGAATGAGGACTGGACCTCATTTCTTTTCACATCTTTTTTCTTTTTCTCTTTTTCCTTTTTTCTTTTTCCCTTCTTTTCTTTTTTCTTCTTTTTCTTTTTTTTCTCTTTCTTTTCTCTCTCCTCTCTCCCCCGACTCGGACCCCCCCCGTGCACTCTCTCTCTTCTCTCTCTCTCCCTCACGCCGGCGTCAACCTTCCCCAGCCCCTACCGCCGCCGTCCGGCCATCGTTCGGCCTCCCACCGGTCCCATTCTCTTCCTCTCCTTCCGGTCTACCTTCCCTCCAAAACCCACCCCCAACCGGCCGGCCATTTGGCCGGAAAAAGCCCAACAAGCACCCACGGTTTTCACTCCGATCCGCCGCCGTCGCTCCACCTCCGGCCACCATTTCTTCACCACTTCATCACCGGTCCCTTGCCGTCCTAACCCACCCATTTCCGGCCTCCATCGACCACCGGAGCAGCTCCCACGAGCTTGTTTTCCGATTTGCCATTTTCGGCCATTTCCGGCCATTCCGCCGCCACCCACGGCCGTCCGTCACTTCCAATAGCTTCACAACCACCTCTAGACCATTCCCTATCAATCCCGTGTCCTAGTTTGTCCCCGTTCAAAAGTGGGTTTTTCGGACCCACGGCCACAGTGAATTTTCACTGTGACGTTGCTGTTTTTCCGCCGCTTGCAACGCCGCTTGTTTTCTAAAATTGCCGTATAGCGCTGTAAGTATTTTCCAAACCCTATTTTCAGATTTTAATATATATTGCTCATTCAATTATTTACTGTTGTTGGTTGTTGATTCCGGACTGAGTCCGAGGAGTTTCGGGGGTCGGATGGATGGAGGACGGAGTTACTTGTTTTATTGATTTATGATTGTTGGTTTATTTTATTATGCATTGTTGTGGCATTACATGGTGCATGCACGTGTGTTGTGGAGTTATGTGAAAAGCCTGTGTATTGGTGTGACTGGTTTTACGGGTGCGTGTGTATCACGAGCCCAAGCCGGGATGGGTTATTATCTCGGTGGAGCTCCTCTGGTCACTCGGGAGCGGAATAAACTGAGTGATGTCCCCTGAGTTATCGAGAGAGATGACGGGAGCGGGACTAGGGGATGCTTGGCTACGAACGTGCCGGGCATGGAACCGGGCATCGCCCTACTCACCGACTCCGTGGCCCTTCGCTGGCGAGGGCTAGAGGATGCTTGCTACGCACGCGCGGGGCGCGGAACTGGGCATCGCTTGTTAGGTGTCACATGCGTGGTGGTACTCTGCGGTGTGACACTGGAGCCAGGGTGTGCGGATGACTCCTAGGGGAGGTCATGGTGCATACGGTTAAAATTGGATAATGGTTTATGAGGCCAAATGTGACTTTTGGCGTGGGCCAGATGGACTTCTGGTGAGATATTGGGCCGGATGGACTTCCGGCGAGATATTGGGCCAAATGTGACTTTTGGCATGTTTTTTTCGGAAAGGATATGTTTTTGGGTCATATGGGTTTTTGGCGTGTGTGGAAACTGGTGTTTTTGGGCTTTGTGCATTGGGCATGTTTCATGCATCTTGTTTGAGTTATATGTGTTTTTATCTGGTAGTGTTTGGGGTTTTACTTACCTGCGGAACCATTTGTGGTTCCGTAGCTTTTGGTGCAGGAGTTGAGGATGAGGAGGAAGAGGCTGAGCCCGAGGATGCGGCTCCGCCGGGTTGCTGATGTTATCTTTTTATTAGTTTAAAACTGTATTTGTGTTTTGTAATATTTTATCTATGTATGTTTTAAACAGCTTGTATTACGTTAAGAAAAATTCTGGTACTTAGTTATGACTTTCTTATCCGCTGCGTGTCTCTCTGTACACAATTGCTGCCTTGCACACACTCGGCACCCGTCGATGGGATGGTGACCCGGGGTGTCACCATCCGGACGTCTCAATTTCCCCGTGTTCGGGCGTGGGGATCTTGGGGGCGTCACATTTCCTGCTGCAAGTTTTCAACTTCTCACTGCAAAACTTTAGCCCTTCTTGAGAGGCTATTGACTTAGGCCTGAGATGACTGCTTAAGAGCCAAGCTTGTTGAACTATGAACCTGCATTCCTCCCTATTACCCCATGCTGCTTCGTATCTGAAAATGCAAGGTCTATGGGCTTTACGTGCATCAGAACTTGAACATGTAACAAAAATGGGATTATGATCTGAACACTGAGCTGGTAAGACTTGCACTGAGTTATGGTACTAGAGATCCAGCCAGTCCTTATTAACAAATGCTCTGTCCAACCTAGCTTTAGTGAATTCTGAACCCTCTCTTCTATTAGTCCAAGTATAACTGTCACCATTGAAGCCTAAATCCTTCAGGCCACAGTCCTCAACAATTGTTCTGAAAGCCTCCATTTGTTGAAAAGGCCTAGCATGGGAGCCAAACTATTCCTCTTGTAGGAGGATTTCATTAAAGTCTCCCAGGCATAGCCATGGGCATTGGATATGAGATTGTAGTAGTCTAATTAAGCTCCAGCTCTCCTTCCTTCTAGCAGCTATTGGTTGTCCATAAAAACCAGTTAGGATACTGCTTCTTTCCACTATAGCAGGGAGTATAGACAAGGAGATGTGGTGATTTGAGTAAGAGTTCAACTCTGCCTCCACCCCTTTCTTCCAAAAGAAGGCAAGGCCACCACTTCTACCAACACAGTCCACAATGAAGCTTTGATCAAAGTTTAGTTTGTTCCTGATCCGTTCCATCCTATCTCTTTTACACTTGGTCTCACTAAGAAAAATGACATCCGGCCTCTTCTCCTTCACCAAATGGTGAAGTTCCCGAATTGTCCGAGGGTTCCCAAGCCCTCGGCAATTCCATGCTAAATGTTTCATGGGGAGTGGCAGGGCTGCTTAGCAACCACTGCCATACAAGCTTGTTTAAAGCGTTTCCTGGTCATGATGGGTCTTGGCTGGGCATCTGCATTTTTCCTTTTCTATTTTGCCTTACTAATATCCCTCATAGGTGTATCAAACTCTTCTTATTGGGCAGAGAATCCTAGGCCTCTGGCCCTTCTCTCCCTAGTGGGCCCTGGTTTAGATTGGCCACCTCTCGGAGGCTTAAGAGGTGAGTTTTGAGAGGGTAAGCTGAAAGTGGTCTCCTGCCTTACTGGGCTATCAGACCCTACTGAATTTAAAACAAGCATAGGGGATACCACTAGAGAGGTTATCTGAGACTCAGTAGGGGCTACTGTATGCATGTCAGGGTAAGTATGGGGGATGAGGGAGGTTGGAGTTACCTGGTTAGATTGCTCATGCCATCCTGCACCATCATGAGGGTTGCCCTTCCTCCAGAGAGGGCTCTGGGAGATATTGGTGCTTGAGCTACCTTTGTCAGTATGATTAGACTTCTCAACATTATTGCCTTTTGTGCCATGCACCATCTCTTCATCGTCAAATTTACTGGGCTCACTGTTGTTTTGGCGCCAATCGTCTGAGTTTGCAGATTCATCTTTCTTTTTAAAATGGCGGCAGCTCAGAGTCACCAGAAAAGCTACGCTGATACCAGGAGGAGAGAGTTATCTTTTGAAGAAAGTGATTGGGTTTATCTCAAAGTCTCTCCCATGAAAGGGGTTAAACGTTTTGATAAGAAGAGGAAATTGGATCTGAGGTATGTCGGCCCTTTTCAGATTCTGGAGAAGGTAGGGTCCGTCGCCTATAGAGTTGCTTTGCCAAAAAATTTTGGAGATATTCATGATGTCTTCCACGTATCATCCTTGAAGAAGAGCTTTGGACAACAAGAGCTGTGCTTTGTCGATCCAGAGAGTATTCAGTTGCAACCAGACCTTACTTATGAGGTTGTTTCGTTGCAGATCATGGATTGGAAAGAGCAACAGTTGAGGTCCAAGATGATACCGTTGGTTAAGGTGGCATTGGGAGATCCGTTAGTTCAAGATTTCTCTTGGGAGTGAGTAGCTGACATGAAGGAGCAGTACCCCTACTTGTTTGAGTAATGACGGTACGTTTCTTAATCTTGGTCACAGGTGGTTTTATGTGATATTATGTGGCTTGTTTCAAGTTGGTGTTTGATCTTGCAAATTTCGATAACGAAATTTGTTTTTAAGGGGGAGAGGATGTGATGACCCGCTTTTACGTGTATTTTCACTAAAGGGTTGTTTTTAATTTAATTAATATATTGGTTTATTTATTTTAAATTAATGTATTTAATTTGATTTTTAATTTATTTGATGTTGTGTTTAATTTATTTAGTCGTTTTACGGTTTTTAATATTGTTTTCGGCGGATCTGTTTTGGTTTCCGGAGTGAGGACTGGATCTCATTTCCTTCCTCCATATCTTCTTTTCTTTTTTGCCTTTTCTCTTTTTCTCTTTTCTTTTTTTTTCTTTCTTTTTTTTTCCTCCCTTTCTTCCCTGTGCGTCGACCCCCCCGTGCGATTTCTCTCTCTCTCCTCTCCCTCGCGCGTCCGTCCAGCCACCTAGTACCGCCGCTCGCCACACCACCACCACCAATCTCTTCCCCTCCCTCCGGTGAACCACCCCACAAATTTCCACAGCCAACAGAGCCGTCGTTTAGCCAGAATACCTCCTTCAAGCCGAACGGCTTTTGCTCCGATTTGCCGCCGTCGCTCCACCTTCGGCCACCACCTCTTCACCACGTCATCACCGACTCGTTGCCATCCTAAACCACTCATTTCC
Source organism: Carya illinoinensis (assembly GCF_018687715.1). Taxonomy (NCBI): domain Eukaryota; kingdom Viridiplantae; phylum Streptophyta; class Magnoliopsida; order Fagales; family Juglandaceae; genus Carya; species Carya illinoinensis. The sequence goes on from NC_056762.1 coordinate 27,693,063, forward strand.
AGCCTCAACCTGTCGCCGGAACAGTCCCTAGGAGCTAACTCTCCGATTTGGGTATTTTGGCCTCCTACTGCCGTTTTCGCCGCCACCCACGGCCAAACTCCACTTCCTGTAGTTTCATAAACATCCCTAGGTCATTCCCTATCAATATTGAGCTTTGGTTTGTCCCCGTTTAAAAGTGAGTATTTTACAACCCGCGGCCACAGTATTTTTACACTGTTACGTTGCTTTCTCTTCGCTGTTTGCTGCTCGCCGATCCTTCAAAAATTATCTTATAGCGCTGTAAGTATTTTCCAAACCCTACTTTTAGATTTAAATATATTTTACTCTTACAATAATTATTTACTGTTGGTTGGCTGATTCCAGACTGAGTCCAAGGAGTTCGGGGGTCGGATGGATTGAGGACGGAGTGCTTGGTTTTGGTTGTTTGTGATTGCTTGGTTATTTTATGCCATGAGGCGTGCGTTACATATTGCATACATGTGCATTTTATTTTAATTGAGAAAATTGTGTTTTGTTGGCGTAAATGGATTTCGGTTGCGTGTGTCTTACAAGCCCAAGCCGGGATGGGTTATTATTTCGGTGGAGCTCCTCTGGTCACTCAGGAGTGGATAATACTGAGTGACATCCCCTGGGTTGTCGCAGGGCGACGACCGGATCGCACGATACGGTAACGTTGTCGTGTCGACTCCGTGGTCCCTAGAGTGGTGGGGACTAGAGGATGGTCTGGCCAGGTACGCACAGGGTGCGAGTCTGGACATCGCTCGTTTAGGTGTCACACGCATAGTCGTTACCTGCAGTGTGGCACAGAGCCAGGGTGTGCGGATGATCCCTAGGGGAGATCATGGTGCATGCATAATTGGATCGTTTTTATGGTTTTCGGATACGAGCCATTTTCTGGGAAAATGGCGAGGTTTGTTTTGAGGTTTTTGATCCATTTTCTAGGAAAATGGTGGTTTGGGCCATTATCTGGGATAATGGCGAGACTGGTTTTTGGGGCAAATGGATTTTTGGCGTGCATGGAAAAAATATGGTTTTACGGGACATGTGCATTGGCTTGTCTTTCATGCATGTTGTTTGAGTTTTATATGTTTTTATCTAGTGGTGTTTGGATTTTACTTACTTGCGGTACCATTTTTGGTTCCGTAGATTTTGGTGCAGAGTTCGAGAAGGAGGAGGAGGCTGAGCCCGAGGATGCGGCTCCGTCGGAGTTCTGAGTTGGGTTATGCTTTGTTTTGGGCTTTGAATTAATATTTGTGTTTTGTAATATTTTATTATGTAAGTTTTGAACAGCTTTGTATTAAACGAGAAAAATTCTGGTACTTAGTTTATGACTTCGTTATCCACTGTGTTTTCTTTTGCACATTTGCTGTTTATACACACACTCGACACTCGTCGATAGGGTGGTAACTCGTGATGTCATCATCCGGACGTCTCGATTTTCCCGTGTCCGTGTGTGGGGATTTGGGGGCTTCACAAAATGAGATTCAGTCCTCACCTTTGGGGTTTAGAAACTGATCTAACAAAAGCAACTTTAAAATCTAGAAATTGAACAAAATAATTTAAACATAACATTTAGCTAAAATATACTAAATCACTAGTAAAAACTAACAATAAAATTTTAAATAAAAAAATAAACTAAAATAAATAAACAACAATTTAAATGTAAAATAGTAATTACTGTTAAGAAAGTACCTTAAAATAAATTTAATAACTAAATAATTTCAATTAAAATTCGATAAATTTAAAATAAAATAATAAATATTTTAATTAAATTAAAATATCCATTGAATAAAAATACACGTAAAAACAAGGTATCACATCCCCCCTTAAAATAAACATTCATCCTCGAAATTTGTGAGGTCAAACATTAGCGCAAAGTAAGAAACAAGATATGGCCCAAAACACTTGAGAAAACATACCATCAACTATTCTCATACATGCATGAGTAATGTCCTTCCAAATATTCATATGGGCGACCATGTAATCCGAAACCTTTACTTCCACAAGAACCTTAATACAACACCCAGTAAATTCCAGTAATTATTATTTTCTTAGAATAAATTGTATTAACCTCAATCAACTCCTATGCTATATCATCAAAACCTTCATTGTATACTATACCTTGGTAACCTAATAGTCACTTCCAAAATAAACCATCAATAAGCATAATTTGTACCACCAAATAATTAATTTCTTACTAAAACTTCAAGTTACCACTAATTCCTGAAAATCAGTACAAAATTTGAATACCTAATTATCTCCAAAAATCATGCTTCTGCGCGCACTCTAATAACTCGCCAAAAAGCAAAAAGACTATGTCCTCATAAATAAACACCTATCAAATCACTTCTTCCAAGCCAAAATAAAACACGGACTTCTATTCTCCAAATCCATACACTCACAACTATTACGCATCCTTAGACAGAGCCAATACTTCTCCAATTTACAAGTGATTCATTCCTATCATATTCATTATTTGGATTTATATCCTCGAAATTAACAAAAATCATCTCCTAAATTTGCACCATCTAATATCCCCAAACTTAGTATGGATCAATCCTAAAACCTGTCACTATAACCACGAGCTATAACAATTATTATTATTATTATTAGTAAAATAGATCGATATTTTCAATTCTTAGCAAAACACACGATTTAGATCAACATCTTCAATCCAAAAAAAGAATACACAAACTAGGTCATTACCTTTAATCCTCAAAAAAATATTCACCTCCATAAGCTTTATTACATCTGCCACAAACTGGGACTTGGCCTCCCATATGCATACCGGAGGCTGCCAACGATCAGATTCCTGCCTCTGTATAAACTTCTGTGGTGACCCAGAACTGCTTTCTTCACCATCAACATTCAGCATCTTCTGACCTAGAGAGGAGCCTACTCTCAAACTATTCTCTCACTCTGCAAGGGTGGCCCAATCAACAAACCTCTGAAAATTTGTAATCTGATGACAAACTACCATTCTGCATATATTCGGTCGTAGACCCTCCTGGAAACACTCAGCCTGCATCTTTTTTGTGGCAATGAGGTGAGTAGCAAACCTCCCAAGCTCCATAAATCTTCGGGCATACTATTCAACAGTCATGCTTCCTTGTACCAGGCTACTAAATTCTCTTCACTTTTGCCGCCTCATGGAAGCAGGGAAGAAACGGTCATTAGATTCCTTTTTGAAGCGTTGCTGGGATATAGCAGCAAAGGACCCTAACTCCATCACTGAAATTTCCCTCTTGGTCTCCCGCCATTCAGCTGCATTACCTTGCAGCAAGTAACTTGCATACAACACTTGTTGCGCCTCAGTGCAACCAGAGACTTCAAATGTCTTTTCCAAATCTCTAATCCACTTTCCAGCTCGAACTGGATCTTCTCCCATGAAAGCCGGGGTTCTATGAGCTAAAAAGCGCTCATACGTGCACCTAGCTTGCAAAATCTACTCTGCTCTCCTTGTTGTGGTTGAAAATTTTGCTGAAAAAATTATGTCATTCGATTTAAAGCTCAAGCTATGCAGGCGTAGTTCTCATCTCCACGTGGTAAATCATCCTGAGGCTTGTCGGTAGGCCTTCTTGGTCTTACCATCTTCCTGCCATAACATAATCTCTGACCCCATTTAAATTTCAGACAAAATAAACAATACAAAATAAAACCAAAATAAAATAGCATATAATAAAATAAACAAGTAAATTAAAATCAAGGTAACTCAAATAAATTCAAATTTAATGAAATAATTTTAAATCAATTAAAAAAAATGAAGTCAAATTAAATAAAACAATTCAAATAACAAACTTCAAATAAAATAATTTTTAATCCTAATCTTAAAACTCAAAAAAAATTAAAATATAACAAATTAACATAGAATAAAATAAGATAAAACCAACAAAATAAAATAACACAATAAAATAAACAATAGATTAAAATCAAAGTAAGTAAAACAAATTCAATTTTAATAAGATAATTTCAAATCGAATAAATTAAAATAAAATTAAGTAAAAAAAATTCAAATTAAATAAATGAATAATTTCAATTTAAACCTTTAAAATATTCTGGTACTGCACCTATAGGACATGTGGCTTGTAAGGTCTATGTTGTGGTTTTTGGTGCTCTATGTTATGCTTTGGTGCTTTGTGTTGTGTTGTGTTGCCGTGCTTGAAAATCTATTCCCATCATCTGAACCTTCCACATACACATTCACAAATTTCTATTATTGATCCTCAATTGTACCATCCATATCATCTGAAAAATATTTAGAGATAAGGGGGTGAGTTATCAACAACTCAATAAGCAAAGTGTATATACTAGTGTGTACAACATGAGCATTTTCATAGAGTTTCATATGCAGGAAACAAAAACATTTCATTTTCATATGCAAATCTTAAAACATATTATTAGGAAAAATAGAGCGACATTTTAATCTTTTCATATTCGGAATAAAACAACAGTTCATATTAAAAAACACTTTGGCATAATATAACTGAACATTATCATTTTATTATATTATATCATATCAAATACCATGTTTAACCTCCCGTGGTAGGGTTGTGTTATCCCCGGTGGCCAAATCGGATAGTATCATATTGTGAAAATTTTCCCTTTTCAATCTCGAAGCCCCAAGTGTGCACACAGGAAAGAACACATAAAGACCACTTTGTTTTCAAAGTGGTTGCACTCATGTCATATCATGTTGGTACCAAAAATATCACGTGAACCAGTATCATCATATCATAATCATATTCAGAATCAGAATAATAACAAGTAAGTATGCCAAAAGTTTTTCATATTCATATCATATTAAACCACGTGCTGAACACATTCATATCATTTTCTAATGATCAATAACATATCCAAAATATTTCATAAAACATGTATAAAAATCTCAATTTTCATATTCACTCTTTTGCACATTTCATAAACATGTCAAATATTGCTCATGTCAAAAATCATTTTTCTCTTTTGTATAGAATTTTCATGAGTGAGTGCAAAACACATATATTGAGGTTGTTTTAATGTTTTCTTTTAAAAGCATAATAATGCCCATTTTACAAACCAACCTCAATTCATTTCTTTGTTTATATGCAAATCTAGCATAGGAACCCCACTTACCTGATTCCTGCAGCGTATTATCAATGCCTTGAACTTGACCTCTATTAGCCTCGTCACCTATTCATAAAAAATAAATATACACTAAGTGTTAAAGACCTACAATCACTACTTCGATATAATTAATTAAAATCCACAATTCCACATCAAATATCAGCACATTAACGCAAACCAAACAACCACATAATAATCCCCGAACAACCCACAATTCAACCTAATCTACCATATACTCACTTCAATACTAACCTATACACCCATCAACCAACATCAAACTCAGTTAATAGAAATATCAACACCAATGCAGCAACCCAAATCTCAAACAACCACCAACTCAACCAAATAAGCAATAACCACATCAACCTTTTCTCCATTCACAACTCCACAAAATAAAATGTCCAAATCTTCCTAAATTCTACTCCGCACCCATCGATATTCTCTACTACTTATACCCAGACAAAAACCAGTGACACAATTGAAAATCTACTCAAATTGCAGCACTAAAACTCCAAGGAAAACAAAGTAGAAGCACGGGTTGCGATAGAAAAAATATATCTATAACTTTGCAGAAAAATTACAAGGAAAATATGAAACTGAGTGGAAAAGATAATGATGCAAAAGAGGGAGAGGAAAATCTGAAATTGAAAGAAATCTACCAGTGAGAAGAAGAAAGAAAGAAAAGAAAAATAAATAAATAAATACCCAGAAAAAAAAAACAGAGAAAGTGAGAGAGATGAGAGATCTAGAGAGAAACTTACCGGCTTGCAAAATCCTCTAAAAATGGAGCAAGAAAAACACAAGGAAGGTAGAATGGCGTGAGAAGGAAGGAGTTGCAGTTGAGAAAAAAAAATGAGGAGAAGAAAAAAATATGCGAAACTTAAAGAAGTTGAAACAGAAAGTGAAGAAAAAGAAAACTGACGGAGAAGGAAAATGAGGCTTTATTCCTTACCTAAAACGACACCACTTCAAGGGATATTAATGGGCTTTCCTCTAGTATGGGCCACGGCCTGGGCTTTACAATAAGGTAGTGCTATAATCAACTTTTTACTAATACAAGGCCTTAATATTTAACATTCCTTGGGCTGTCTTTTTTGGAGTCTTAGCAACATCAATAATGGAAAGTGTGCTTAACTGAAATGGCCACTTTCGTATCTCTTTTCAAAATATGTGATTGTGCCATCTTGACACTATTTGGCCATGATATCTGTGGTTGTAGAAATCAATATCTTTATCAATTGGATTGTACTTGCAGGACGCTTTCTTGTAATGCTTGTCTTTGATGACCAAATTCACTTTAGCATAATATATATTTACACCTACGACTACTATTAGTACTTGTCTAAAATATTGAAACTGTCTAAATAATCTTGTGCTTTATTTCGATTCATGTGTTCTCAAGTAGCACCAATATTTTTGATTTCATGCTACCTTTGTGCTAGGACTTCAACTTTTGTACCATTTTTTTTTTTTTGCCTATCAAAAAATGGTATAATAGTTGAAATCTTAGGTTTTGGCTGTCCAATATATGAGCAATACAAATTAATGTCTATATAAAAATTAACTTCTGTACTATGAGCAATAGCTGTGTTGTCATGCTTGTGCTCGTGCTTTGTTATGTGTCCATGGCTTGTGCTTGTGCTATATTATGTGTCCATGGCTTGTCCTTGTACTGTGCTATGATGATGGTTCAATCCCTCCATTGGGGGGGGGGGGGGGGGGAGGGGGGGTTATTTAACAAGTGTGTTTAATGGGGCTCCATCGATATGCCTGAACCCGGATGGCCAACCCACTCTTTTGTGATCGTTTTCACAAAAGGCAACCGTGGTTTTTTCATTTTTCTGCCATTTTCTTAGTGAGCTCCTGTTTCACGCACGATGTAAACTCTTTTAACCATTTTGAGCAATATTTAAAACATATAAAGCACAAGTCATTTTCTAACCCAAAAGGTGATGATGATTAGAAACCCTCATCATTTGGAGACATTTGGCACTTTGGGATATCCCTTCATGACATTTGGCAACCGTTTGTGCGGCCATGCGAGGGAAGATGCCAAGTGTGGTCAAATGTTACCATAGGATTCTTGAGCTAGCTACCAAAATCACTTCTATGTAACTGGCCTCTATTGTCTAATATGTGTACCAATTCTTCTGTGTCTACATTTTTTTAGAGACGAATTCACCCAACAATGGAAATATATTCTTCACAAGTCTCTTAACTCAGGACCTTGAATTTGACCATATTTATGGTGGTCAAAATGAACAATCACCCGTAACTTTGGATGACTCTCCACCCATCCTCCTACTCCAAGTAGACCTTCACTCTCAAAGAAAATCAGCTAGGGGGGCAAACTTCTCACACGAAGAAGACAAGTTACTCATCTCCGCATGGCTCAATAATAGCGTTGATGCCATTGCGAGAACGGACCAAAAACATTCCCAACTTTGGGAAAAAATTAGTCAATACTTCAATGAGTATAGAGAAAGTACAAATGAGAGGACTGTTGGGTCCTTAAACTATCGGTGGTCTGCCATTCAAAAGGCAGCGAACAAATTTTGTGCTAGACTCGTCCAAGTTGAATCCTTGAATCAAAGTGACATGAATGAGCAAGACAAAGTATAAGCTTTCGCTTTTATATTATTGTTTACTCTTATTATGATATTTAGGCATTCTGATATCTTTACCTTTGATGTATCTTAATTATTTTATTTTATACTTCAATTGGAAGTTCAACAGAGCAAAGATCATGTACCAATCACTTGAGAAAACTTCCTTTCAGTTCAAGCATTGTTGGGAGCTGTTGAAAGACAAACCGAAATGCATGCAGCTTGGCACAAAGTACAAGATCAAGCGAAGGAGCATAAGTTTACTCTCCTGGAGGAGTCACGTGATTAGGAGAAAGAGCTTGTTTGACTCAAGGCCAAGAAGATAGCATATGAGAGAGAGAGAGAGAGAGAGAGAGAGAGAGAGAGAGAGAGAGAGAGAGAGAAATAAAAGTAGACAAGAGGACGAAAGACTGCAGTTGGAAAAAGAAAAGGCATAAATCGCCCGGCCGAAGTGAATAATGTTGCTCGATTCGAGCATGTTGCCCAGCATTCACCAGATATATTTCCAGCAGCTTCAGAGGGAGATATTGGCGAGACGAGCTAGTTTGGATGGATGATTACCTGGCTTGATGTAATTTATTATTATTTCACAAAGGATATTGGTATAACTTCTAATTTATAGTTTCTATAATTGGTTGAATAGATAGATCTTGAGACTGCATGTTGATGATTAACATGGGGACATTTGGCACTTGTTCTATGTTATAATTTGTATGTTTAGCAAGTACGCAATGGGGACTAAATAAATGGATAGATGTTGCTTGTCATTAATTTTGATATTACAGGACCCTTTAGACTTAAGAAAACATATAATGGAAATATTACAGATAATGCAGACATGTTAAACAGGATAGATGTTGAAACAGGAATACATAGTTGCCACTAATGAAAAGATAGAGAATCCAACAATAGGAAATTCCTTTCTACTGTTGGGAATAAAGCTCCCATTGATGTTCAATTAAATCTGCTTGCAATTGATGATGTGTCGAGTTGTCTCTAAGTTGATGATGGCGTTGAATGAAGTTCATAAATTTTGAGGTTGGATTGCGCAACAGTTCTGGAATTTGATCATCGAGTTGATCTTACTCCATGTTCAGACCTCCACTATCATCACATTCGTCCTCAATGATCATGTTATGTAAAATAACACATACTTTCATTATATTTGTAAGCTCATTGACTTTAAAAATCCAAGAAGGTCCACGGACAATTGCAAATCGTTGTTGAAGTACTCCCAATGCACGCTTGATATCTTTTCTTGCGGATTCTTGTATAGCGGCAAAATTTTTCTTCTTATTTCCTTGGGGTTGCAGAATCATCTTCACAAATGTTTCCCATTTGGGATAAATACCATTTGCAAGGTAGTACCGCATATTGTACTCGTTGCCGTTTATTGTGTAATTGACTGGAGGAGCACGCCCTTGGGCAAGTTCCGTGAAAATAAAAGATATCTCTAGAACATTAATATCATTATGTGAACTGGGCATACCAAAAAATGCATGCCATATCTAAAGATCATATGAAGCAATTGCTTCTAAAATAATAGTTGATTCATGGATATGACCGGAGTACATACCTTTCCAGGTAGCAGGACTGTTTTTCCACTTCCAATGCATGCAATCAATACTTCCGAGCATTCCTAGAAATTCCCGTTGTTCACCAACCGCAAGTAATATCATTGGCATTTGGATACCGCAAATATTCATCTAAAAAAACACTTACTATTATCTTGAAAAATCTCTTTAAACTCTCCATTGCGGTGCTTTCATCAATACGTATGTATTCATCTATAAAATCTGCAGTAACCCTATAATCCAGCATTCTAAGGGTTACAATTATCTTTTGCATAGAAGATAACTCGAGTCTTTCGGTATTATCTATTTTCAGGATGAATTACGGCTTGTAAGCATCTACCTCATTCAGAATACGGAGAAATATGGGACAACTCATCTGAAATCTCCTTCAAAATAGGTTCAAGACATATCTGGATTTTCTATGAAGTAATCGCAATATAGGCGCTCGTGTTCTTGAATATCATGATCACATCGAAGTGGGTGATTGCCACGACGGCTGAATGACTCTCGATCGGCCTCAGCATTAAGAACTTCCAATGACAAGTAAGTGAGTAATTTGTGAAAGAAAGAATGAACCATTTGATGAAAGGGAATTGGAGATGCAGTGGGAATGTTAAATTTTAGTTCTTAGATCAAATTAGGCTTGGATTTGTGAGAATGTGAATGCTACCAGAAGGTAGATTTATAGAGTAAAATGTTACCGTCACATATAGGACAAAACACATTACCGTTGGGGAAGAAAAAAACAAGTTGCCGTTGGGAAAAGGGCAAAGTATGTTACTGTTAGAGGCAGAAATTGAAAATGTTATCGTCGGAGAAAGGACAAAAAATATTATCGTTGATAGAGGGAGGACAAAGAATATTACCGTTGGAGAAATGACAACAAATTCTCAAGACGATATGCGGATGCATGGTGCCATTAGAGAAATTGGAAAAAATATTAATATTATATGAAAATGAAAAAATGTTACTGATAGACAAATGCAAATCAAATATTACTCAACTATATGAGGATTAAATCAAATAAAAAAAACACCATTGCATTGGAAAATTCACATATTTTATTAAAGGATTATTTTTAATACTGATGTTGGTTTGAAAAATAATACTGTATCTAGGGAAAAAAATCGTATAAGTATTTATAAATAAATTTACAATGTGATATTTGAAAAGGAGAGAATAAAGCAAAATAGTTGGTTGTTAAGAATGGAAATGGAAATGAGAGAAAAAAGTAATAAAAAAAGAATAGAAGAATATTATTTTAGTAGAATAGGATGTAGAAAATTTTTGGAAGATGAGTAAAATTTAGGAAAAATTTATAGGGAGTGTACTTTTTAGAAATTTTTTGGAAAGGGATGGTGATGCTCTTAACGAAGGGACTAGTGATTCATAATCGGTGCTCAGCCCTGCCAAGAGATGGATTCTAAATTCAGAATCGGTTAGTGGGTGGCTTGCAGCACCAAGTTGAGAGGAGAGATTTTTTGATTAATTATACTAGTTTGAAATCGATTCGGGTCCTTTCCTAAGGGTGGCTAGTTGAAACTTTGTATGCATGATGTGTGCAGAGGATTGAGCTGAGAACCAGTTTTGTAATATCGTCCAGACTTGCTGCGAATTAGTGCAGTCGAGCACTTGACTCAAGACAGATTCAGAGAGTGAGGAGTTAATCGCAGAAATGACAAGTTGGTCTTGCAAAATCCATTGATCATAGGTTGGATTGGGTTTGCAATCGAGTTGAGATGTAGGCATGGGATGAGAACCATCAACATAACCATAAAGTTTGTGATCTTTTAGGAAGGGGACGATTTGGGCTTTCCATAGAAGATAGTTTTCTATGGTGAGTTTGATAATGTTAGAGTTGTTAAAATAAGAACAGAACTTGAAAATAAACAAGTAATAATGGAGAGAAGTCTTGTTCTCATTAATATCTTTTGTGATACAAAGTTACTGCTATCTATACATTACAAAAAGCTGAAAAGCAAGAGATCTAAAAACCAACTTTTAATCTACTTTCTAATTACAAATAATGGACTGCAGCATTATGGACAACATGGCTTTACATATCTAGTCCCTGACATGTAACCATGCACTTCACGAGTGATCACTAGCTTTTCTTTGTCAATGCTTTCTTATTTCTGTAGGTGCTTTCTGCTTCTCTTTTCTGCAGTGTGTTTTCTCTGTTGCATGTACTTCTTGGTCATTGCAGAGTATTTCATTTATGCCTTTGTTGCTGCCGCATGTATTGCTTTGTGTGTTGCATCTGTGATGTTCAATGTTTCCATGTCTTTCTTGCTTGCAATGCTTTTCTTTATGCTTTGTTTCTTGAGACTCCCCCTCAAGATGGACAATAAAAACTGAAAAACAGAAGCTGATAGAGCCTTAGTGAAAATGTCTGCCAATTGGAACCTTGAAGCAATGTGGACAGGAGTGATAACTCTAGCTAGGAATTTTTCTCTAACAAAATGGCAGTCCAGCTCTATGTGTTTAGTCCTTTCATGGAAGATAGGGTTCTTTGTGATGTGGATGGCTGCTTGGTTATCACAGAACAGTAGAGCAGATTGTTCATGGTAGATGTTGAACTCTCTTAACAGACCAAGAGGCCACACAATCTCACAACTTGTGGAAGCTAGTGCCATGTACTCTGCCTCAGCTGAAGATCTAGAGACAGTTACTTGTTTTTTTAATTTCCAACTTATCAATGAGTCTCCAATGAACACACAAAAACTTGTGATAGACCTCCTAGTCTCGGGACAAGCAGCCCAATCAGAGTCACTATATGCTTTTAGGTGTAAAGATGATTTTGATGACAAGAAAATGCCTTGGCCTATAGATCCTTTGAAATATCTGAGAATCCTATAAGCTGAGTGCATATGTGTTTCTGAGGGCTTGTCCATAAATTGGCTTAGAACATTTACAGCATAAGTGATATCAGGTCTAGTAATTGTCAAGTAAATCAACCTTCCAATGAGTCTTCTATAGGCTGTGGGGTCTTCTAGAATCTCATTTGTGGTGTGACTCAACTTTTGATTCAACTAAGGCTGTAGAGATTGTTTTGGTACCAAGTAAGCCTGCATCTTCCAAGATTTCAAGAGTATACTTTCTTTGACAGATATTGATTCCAGAAGATGACCTTGCAACCTCTAGGCCTAGGAAGTATTTGAGAGGTGCAAGTTCTTTAAGCTTGAACTAGCTGTGAAGGTAAGCTTTGAGTGAATTAATTTCTTCTTGAGAATTACTTCCCACTATGATATCATCCACATACACTAGGAGTGCTGTCAAGCCCTTTTGACTAACCTTATTGAATAAGGAATAGTCAGATTTAGATTGCTGAAATCCAATAGAGGTGAGTGAGTTAGAATACTTTGAGAACCATTGCCTTGATGCTTGTTTAAGTCCATAGAGTGACTTATTTAGTTTGCATACTAATATCTCCTCCTCAATCTGCTCTCTGTGAATGTGATAGCCTGGAGGCAGTTCCATATAAATTTCCCCATTTAGATCCCCATGTAAGAATGCATTATGAACATCCATTTGAGATAAGAACTAGTTATGAATGGATGCTAAGGCAAGGAAGACACGAACTGTGGTGAGTTTAGCCACTGGACTGAATGTTTCTTGAAAATCAAAACCTTCTCTTTGAGTGTACCCCTTGGCTACAAGTCTAGCTTTGTGTCTTTCAAATGAACCATCTAATTTTAGCTTTACATTGTAGACATATTTGCAACCAATGGCAGTTTTGTTGGGGGGAAGGCAAGTGATAGTCCAAGTGTTGTTTTCTTCCAAAGCATTGAGTTCAGTTTGCATAGCATCTTGCCAATGTTTAAATTTCACAGCTTCACTATAGGAGTGAGGCTCAGAGAGGAGGGATAGGGAAACAGAGAAGAATTGATGAGATGGAGAGAGTTGTTTGTAGGTAAGGTGATGGCTGAGGGGATAAAGTGTGGAGGGTGGAGATGAGGTATTGAAAGGTAGAGATTCTGCTAACTGGTAGTGAAATTGTTGGAGATAGGCAGGTTGATGCCTATCTTTGGTGGATCTTCGAGGAGGTGGATTAGAAACTGAGGTGGCAGGTATCTCATCGAGAGGAGGTGAAGGAAGAGGTGGATCAAAAGAGGCAGTAGTCAGAGATGTCTCAAGAGGAGGTGGTTTAGGTTGGGGAGTAGAATTGGAGGTTGAAGGTAGTTCATCAGAGTGCAGCTCATCAAGGGAAGATGGGAAGTGGTTATCTGGTGGTGGAGGAGGTAGAACCAGATTTTGAGGGAAGGAGGAGTGAATATCTAAAGAGGAATGAGAGGATGGAGTGGAGTGGAAAGGAAAGATAGATTCATGGAAGATTACATTCCTAGAAATAAAGGTGGAGTGAGTCTCTATATCATAGAGTTTGTATCCTTTGATGTTGGCTGGATATCCCAGAAAAATGCATGGTCTGCCTCGAGGCTCAAACTTGGTTCTATGGTGCTTAGGAGTGCTAGCATAACTTAAACATCCAAAGACTCGAAGATGAGAATAGGAGGGTGGTGAAGAAAACAACCTTTCATAAGGAGATTTGTTAGAAAGGAGGGGTGTAGGAATCCTGTTTATGACGTATGCTACAGTTAAGATGGCATCTCCCCAAGAGGAAGTAGGTAATCCAGCTTGAAAAAGGAGTGATCTAGCAACATTCAAGAGGTGTTGGTGTTTTCTTTCAACAACACCATTCTGTTGAGGAGTATACACACAAGATTTTTGGTGAATGATGCCATGATCTTTATAAAAATTAGCCTTGTCAAATTCAAGACCATTGTCAGTTCTGATTTTCTTAACTTTGCTATTGAATTGAGTGTGTATGAGCTGAAAGAATGATTGCAAGATGGGCCTTGTGTTTGATTTCAATTTCATTAAAAAAACCCAAGTAATTCTTGAATAGTCATCCACAATGGTTAAGAAGTAATGAAACCCTTGAATTGATGCTTTAGAATATGGGCCCCATATATCACAATGAATTAGATCAAAAGGAAATGAACTAGTGGATACACTTGAAGAAAAAGGAACATGTTTCTGTTTAGCCAAGGGATAGATTTTACAATGAGGCAAGTCCTTGGACTTTACATTGGGAACAAGAGAATGAATTAAATTCATTCTTTGTGAAGATAAATGTCCTAGTCTAAAATGCCATAAGTCAAAATCTTGTTGAATGGCTGCTTGGTTGACTCGAGCTTGATTGGAAGGATTCAAAGGAGAGTTGATGCTACTGTCATGAGAAGGAGGCAGCAGATAATATAGGCCAGCATGGATTTTAGCAAGTCCAATCGTCATCCATGAAGAGAGGACCTGAATGAAGCAAAGATCTCTTAAGAAAAAAAGACAGGTATTTGGTTTTTGAGTAAGCTTGCTAACTGAGAAGAGGTTGAAAGTGAATGAAGGCACACATAAGACATCCACACATAAGACATCAGTTAGTGATAGTGATCTTGATAGCTTAACAGTGCCTATGTGTGTGACTCGAGCTTTTGTGCCATTTGGGAGTTGCACAAAGGCTTGTATGTAAGAAGGGGGGCTGTCAAAGAAGGATGTAGAGCACACCATGTGATCAGTAGCTCTTGTGTCCATGATCCATGGTGTGTTATACGTATCAGAGTGTTTCATAGCATTAAGATGAGAGTGATCAGCAGGTATAGAAAGAGAGGAAAGGCAGTGATGATTACCTGCTAAGTTTGAGTAAGGTGTGGTCGAGGAGCTAGTTTCAAGAGTGTCTAGCTTGGCAGGAGCAGGTGTAGGCAAAATTGGCCTGATTTGTTCCAAGTTCATCTGAGGAAATTGAGCATTGACAAGAGCTAAGAGGTGCTGTGCTTGTGCTTGAGAGATGTTAAGTTGAGAGGCACTTTGGGCAGGCATTTCCCTAGGTGAAGTGGTAATCTGTCCAGCAACTTAGTTTGCAGAATATGGAGTAGTAGAGGCATTCCCGAACTTGGTTTTGGTAAACTTAAAATTTGGTGGGAAGCCTACTAACCTATAGCACTTATCCTTTGTATGTCCTACCTTGCCACAATGATGGCAAACAAGGTCTGATTTTTCCTTTTTCTTTGGAAAGCTTTGGTAGGCAAGAAGGGCAGAGGGTTCTAATATGGGTAAGGCTATGTTCCTTGCTTGTCCTTGTCTCTCTTCTTGCAAAATCAATGAGAAGTTTTTATCCAATGAGGGTAAAGGACTTAGCAAAATGATCTGTCCTCTCACAGAATCATAACTATCATTTAACCCCATTAAAAACTTAAAGACATAACCTCCTTGTTGAACTTCACCAACATTTTTCAAGGCATCACAGGTACACTTTCCACAAGAACAGTAGGGAAGGGGTCTATAACTATGCAACTCTTCCCAAATAGCATTACGCTGTGTGAAGTAATCACTTACCGATAGATGTCCTTGAACAATGCCACTCAGCTTGTGTTGAAGATGATAAATTCGAGCTTCATCAGGTTGAGCAAATCTTTCTTTAAGTTTGTCCCAAACTTACTTAGCTGAGGTCATGAAAAAAACATTAGAAGCAATGTCCTTTGAAACAAAATTTAGGATCCATGCAAGGAGGATGTTGTTGCATCTTAGCCATGAAATGTAGGAAGGATCTGACAAATCAGGAGTGGTAATGGTCCCATCTAGGAAACCAGATTTGTTTTTGATGGAAATGGAAAGCAGAAAATATCTGCTCCAAGAAATATAATTTGAACCAGTTAATGGTGGTGAGACAATCACAGTGTTGGCATTGTCACTGTGATGTAGGAAGAAATGACTATTTGGATCTTCAAGGGAAGAAGGAGAAGAAGAAGATGAAGATGTCATGATTTTCGAGATGGGGTCTGGTCAAAACCTAAGAGAAGACCCGCTCTGATACCATGTTAAAATAAGAACAGAACTTGAAAATAAACAAGTAATAATGGGGAGAACAGAAGTCTTGTCCTCATTAATATCTTTTGTGATACAAAGTTATTGCTATATATACATTACAAAAAGCTGAAAAGCAAAAGATCTAAAAGCGAACTTTTAATCTACTTTCTAATTACAAGTAATGGACTGCAGTTTTATGGACAACATGGCTTTACATATCTAGTCCCTGACATGTAACCATGCACTTCGCGAGTGATCACTAGCTTTTCTTTGTCAGTGCTTTCTTATTTCTGTAGGTGCTTTCTGCTTCTCTTTTCTGCAGTATGTTTTCTCTGCTGCATGTACTTCTTGGTCATTGCAGAGTATTTCATTTATGCCTTTGCTGCTGCCGCATGTATTGCTTTGTTTGTTGCAGCTGTGATGTTCAGTGTTTCCATGTCTTTCTTGCTTGCAATGCTTTTCTTTATGCTTTGTTTCTTGAGAAGAGTGAGTTGCTACAGTAACGATAGAGGGACTTACAGTGAGAGATTTACCAGGGGACTCCATTGTAAAGGGTACGTTTGTCCTTAGGAGCTCTGATTACCATAAAGAAGCGAGTGACTCACAAGAGGTTTAAATAAATGCCATAGAGAGAACACACAGAAGGCTGCAGCAAATACTTCTTCTCATTACATCGTATACGTACAAGAGGTTCTCCTATTTATAGATACAAAAGAATAACAACTAGAATATTCATTTCACTTAGTACATGACAACGCTCTGCTGCATTTTGTTGTGACTCTGGTGCTCTGTTGGTGTGCACTCTGCTGCATTCGGTTCAGATGCCTTACTAGTGATGCACGAAGGAGATAGACCTACGGGTCTATATATAGCTGGAATAGATTGTGGTGAGGAAGACCAACTAGCTGGTTAAATGCCGCCAATTAAGAACTTTTGGTCTTCTAGAATCAGGATTTATGAAAGGCAAAGCAAGAATATAGGAAAAGTAAGGGAAAAGACCAAGGCCAAAAGATTTATTTTTTGTTTAAAAAGTAAAACTAACTGCAAATGTTGCTGAAGCAAAAAAGAATATGGCATTACTTGGCATTGTCTCTCAATCTGCTTTTATCCCAATTTCGTAATTGACGTTAGACTCTTAGCTTTCTTAAAAGTCATGTAAGTGAGTAAACCTAGTAAATTTACGAAGGAATAGTGTAGCATACACACACACACACACATATATATATAGAGAGAGAATAAGGCAACAAGAACGATAGGGTTCACATCTTTCGATCGCCAAGGAACACCCAAAAGCAGATTTTCAGTTTAACGTTAAAACTCCTCATCAACATGGCCGGCCCATCACCGACGAATCCAGCTCCTGGTATGCTCTCTCTCTCTCTCTCTCTCTCTCTCTCTCAAAAGAAGATCACCCAAGTAGATTTATGATGGGGTTTATTTTTAAGATCTATTTTGTAATTTTCGAGTATCTTTTGGCATAGGTGCGTGCAGGGTTGTGCATGCATGTACATCGAGTATAATTTTTTCAAAAGTATAGCTGAAGGAAGTTGAAAGAATATAATTATCAACATGCTTAAAGACTTATAAGATGTTTATATACGGTCCGTGATCATCTTGGAGATTATTATTTCCAATAATTAGTTTCCTTCTCAAATCAAAGTTCATAAGTTCTTTTGAAATTCATGTGGGCATGTGAAAGAAAAACTCGGAGGAGATCAGTAAAGAGGAGCTAGCTAAAGGAAGTCAAAAGATGACATGCATGCATGCATAAAGTATTTGAGAAAAATAATTTCTTTTAGCTTTTCGAAACTTGTTGGGCTAAACTGATACTCTAAGGTATTTACACCGCATTCTAATTACATGGCATAATTTAATTTAGAAGATAAATTTTAAAATTTGATTCTTATAAATCAAATCTTGCTATTTAAGTCATGATGTGGATGAATGGTGCACTTTACACTGACTTATTGTAAAACATGTTAAATGCACTATGATGATATTATCCAAATATTCCTACTATCAACAGAAGTGACAAGATTTACGAGAGATCTGCCACCAGCTCACTACATTTTGAAGATTGAATCACTCTCAAAAATCATACAGATATTGCCAGGGGAGAAAGAGCCCAAGTATGACTCAGAGGTTTTCGAATGTGGTGGCTATAAATGGTATGCATATATGAATCCCTTAATTTTTTCTTGCGAACATATGGTACCATTAATTGATATTGCTTTCCTGTCAGAGTACTTTAATGGCCTTTTGGTTCTGATCTTAATTTTTAATTAGGAAATTCTCTCTCTACCCAACTGGAAGAAAAGAATGTGACAGCGCTGAAAATATTTCACTCTACTTGAAGATTGAAGATACAGATTCTTTTCCTCTTTGTTGGGAGGTTAATGCAATGTTCAAATTGTTTGTGTTGGATCAGATTCGGGGCGAGTACTTGGCCGTCCAAGGTAGCTGCTTGTCTGATATGAGAAATATTGTTTCTTATTTTAGATTTAATCATTTCCAATCACGAGATTAATGTGACAAATTTTAAGTGGCATTTAAATGGAAGAAATATATATGAATCCCCTTGAAAGAAGTCGATCAACAGGTATGATTGAGATGATAAAATCTAGAATGAAGACCAGCATCACTGGTCTGATACACACACACACACACATCATGTAGGAATAAAATTAAATAGGTGCAATTTAAGAATCCTTTTGCCCCTTAGTGTTTTTGTTTTTTGTTCTTTCAATTAATTTGTGTTAATATAATTAAACTTTTTTCCTCTATATAGATGATAAGGGGAAAATAAGTCGTTTTCATGCAATGAAAACTGAATGGGGATTTGCTCAATTTCTCCCCTTCACTAAGTTTTATGTTGCCCAAAGTGGATACCTTCTTGATGACTCGTGCGTATTTGGTGCTGAGGTTTTTGTCATGAAATGTACTGGTAAGGGGGAGCGTATCTCCATTTTGAGTCCTCCAATCACAGGTTACTGCTGTTGGGAGATTCGAAAGTTTTCAGCATTAAATGTGGAATGTTTGTCAAAAGAGTTCAAAGTTGGGGAACGTAAATGGTATGTGTCATTTTAGCTCATATTTTGCATGTAGTAACTGTTCCCTAATTTTTTACCTCTATTTCCATTGATGAACACAGGGAGTTGAAGCTATATCCGAAAGCTGTTTCAGCTGACAATGCCGATCAAAGTTTTATCAAGTTGTTCTTGTCAGTGTCATGTTGGGATCGACCTCCCCCAAAAGGAAAATTGTATGCTAAATATACTCTACGTGTAAGGGACCGAACATCTGGTGGAAAACATGAGGAAGTGACAGGTAAGCTCCCGTTCTGGTATCTTGTTATATAATCAGAAGGTAAAATAGATAGATTGTGATTAGGAAAATAAACGTTATATACTAATGAGAATATGTTATTTCAATATTTTTAATGGCTTTCCCTTGTTAAAGTACACGCAAAAAAAGAAAAATAAAGAAAAGAAAAAGAAGAAGTTTGCAAGTTCTTCTAATTTACATACCCAACATATCATTAAAGTATATTACGTAAAGATGAAAAATTATCGGTGCTTTTACTTTTTCTTGATTATAATGATGAGTCTCACAACAAGTGATGATAGTGGTGTGTTGACGCACTAGACTTACAAGTAGCAAAACTCTAGATAATATTCTAATGGTTGAAAGTACTTAGTACTTCCATTGAGGAAAAATGATGTTTTCAATCTGAATTTTGTTTTCATCGATCACCCTAGTTATTCATCGAATGCTCTTTTGCAGATAGTAAATGGTTTTCTACCTCAAAAAGGGGATATGATTGCCCAAAGTTCCTGCCGCTAAGTACGCTCAAGGATCAATCGAGGAGCCTTCTTGCAAATGACATCTTGGTGGTTGAAGTATATATTGAAATAATTTCTATGGTCAAGATCAATTTTACTAACGAAAAAAAAGAGTAGTAGGCTACAGCTTTAATAGTTGAACTTGTAATAATACCTGAAAAACTACTCTGCGTACACATGTAGACCAGGGGCTGTAGTCACATTCAAGTGGTAACTTCTAGCCTCGGGCTTGTATTAATTATTTCATGGTTGCATGATTTGGCTTCAAATTCATGAAAGAAGATGTATTGAAAGTCTTATTAATAAATCCAATAAAACTACTGAACAAATATAAAAATCAATGGAAGCTCACTCCATTGCATACAGTGACATGACCTGTAGTTTTGTCAGTAATGATGGCTTTAATATATTTTTAAGAAGAACAGTATCTCAATTTTTATTAATAAGTCATCGACGAGGGAGGAATACCTATTTTTTTTTTAAAAAAAAAAAAAGCCCAAAATCAAGCATCTAGGAAAACTTTATCAAATCATGATTAATAAAATTCAAACAGTCCATCAGTGAAAATAACTACACGACCCAGAGCAAAAATACCAAGCATATGCTTAAGAAATAAAGTTGCATGCAAAGACACAAATTTATCTGTAGATATTATTGATACTAAAGCGAAAAAAAGTTCTTAAAGTGTAAAATACCTTCCCAATTGAATATTAGAATTATTCCAAATTAAAGAGGTTGGGTATCATTATTTGAAAAGTTAACTGCAATGAGACAGTCTGACTCCACAATGAGCTTTGATGCATAGAGTTGATAGTATAAAGTCAATCAAATTCTTAAAGCTGGCAACTGTACAAAAGTGTTATTGCCCATACTAAAATTACATGAAAAACCAGCAATAAAAGAACCGGAAAAAACCTTCACAACCTGCTGACTCAGGATTACCTTTGGAAGCACCTCGAAATTTAACTTTAGCATTAGAATGGGAGGAGGAAGCCACTTGACCAGAAATTACCTTTTCACACAAATGGTGGCCAGGGGATGAGGAGAGCTTCAAGAACAGGAATATTAACATTTGAATCTAAAGCCTTGGGCTTGAGAAAGGAATTTAATTCTCATAATTATTTCTTGATCTTCGCAATGATAGTCATGTTAGTGACAGCGGTGCACTTCAAATCGAGTTTTGTCCTTATCAGTCAAATCTTCCTAAAAAATAAGAGATTATAGTAAGCTGAGCAAACATATGAAATATTTGGTATGAGCCCCTAAAAAAGGACCGCAATTGAATGCAGTAAAAAATTGATGAAAACTAATCTCATACACTATAAGCTTATAAGGCACAATCCAAGAAAACTGATTGTCGTTCTCAGCAAATCCATCAGGGTAAAAATTATACTTGGTAGCCAAATTAGGTATCCCACCTTGAAGTTTCGAGAGGGAGGACTGGGTTTCGAGTAAACAAAAGAGAAGGAAGAGAATGGGAACGATCCCTAAATACATTCCAATTTGACGTGGATGAAAAGTTGCCATCCTAAGTGTATTCCCATGCTCTAGCATGGGGACTTGGTTTTAGAGCCATAATGAATCAGCTTCTTGAAGAAGAGAGTTATCACCAGCAGCCATGAGCAGAGGAATGTTCCAGCATGTCGATGAGTAAATGTCTTTGATTCTCAAGTGAGGGCTGGAGACAATGAAACCGTTTTGGGCTAAGAAATCGTTTCCAACTCCAATTATCGTACCACTCCATTTTTCATTGACTCTCAGGGTTGATGATTTAAAGAAAATTGCAAATGACTTTCTACAAATTAGAATGAAAAACCTTAGCTAGAAATCAACCCAAGGAGAGCTCAAAGTAAGAATTCTCCAAGCTAACTTGCAGTGAAGAGCCCTAATCATATTGGCAAGTTTTTAACATCCAACCTTCTTCAACAGACCTCCATCAGAGGTAGGTCAACAAATATGGATTCAAGAAATCTACCTTCTCTTATAATGAAAGATATGGGCCTTTTCTAAATTTTGTCCTTTTATTTCTATCTCTAAATCTTGATCATTTGGTACACACAGTCTATCTCTAAATCTCGAAATACTATCATCTGACATGTTGAATTGAAACTTCTTTCCATTTTGTACTTTGTCCATGATCTTTAGCAATTTTGCATCATTGCCTTGACTCTCTTTAATTTTCTCAATCAAAGTGGGTTCTACACTTAATCTAGCTAGGTAAGATCGAGAATCCTCCACTATAACCTCAATCTTAGACCTCTCTAAATCAAACATGATTTGCCTCTGAGTGGTCACTAAAGCAATTGTACCACCAAAGGATTTCCTACTAAGTGCGTCTACCACTACATTGGCCTTAATAAGGTGTTAGTTAATCATATAATCATAATCCTTAATTAATTCTAACAATTTCCATTGCCACATCTTTAATTCTTTTTTAGTAAATAAATACTCAAATTGTTATGATAGGTGTAAATTTCGCACTTCTTGCCATTTATATAGTGCCTCCAAATTTTTAATGCAAATACTACAGCAGCTCCAAGTCACGAGTAGGATAATTTAGTTCATCGACCTTCAAGTAGAGGGAAGCATATGCAATTAATTTTCCTGATTGTATTGATAAATGTGATTTTTATTACTATTTTATTTATGAAAAGTGTCAATTTCCCTTTAATTTTGTCAATTTTATTATATTTCTTTATATTTTTCTTTATTTTCTTGGATTTGAAGGAATGAGAAGATTCAATGCAAAAGGAGAGCATTTTGGTATAAAAGAAGAGACTACGGATCTAAATCAACAAGAGGCAACGAGATATAAAGAGAGCTGAGGAGATTTGGACAAGGAGCCTGGTCTTACAGGTGGCAAAGCCCAAAACAAAGTAGTTTTACTCTCGATAGGCAAGGAAACCCAAGGGCGACCAGACATGGCAACAAGAGTTAGGCAATGAGTGATATTTTTTACCTCCTGGGCGAGAAGCGACAAGGCTCTAGGCGGATAGATTGGGCGACTAGCTTGGGCGATGAAGGTTGATCCTAAATGACCAATTTAAGTGACCAACCTGAATGACATCATGGCAACAACTAGTATCCCTCGATTGGTTGGCGAGAGGTCATCCCGGTCATGAGTTTGTCATATCAGTCAGGAACCTTACATCTCAGCCATTGGGTGAGGAGACCAGTTATATTTAGCGCACACAGTATCTACCCAGTGGGACTCTCTTGAGCTCAGCAAATCAAGCAGCATATCACTGAATCTTCTATTTTAGATAATCCCATTATTTTTGGAATATTTTTCTCTTTTGTTAATATTTATCTTTAGAAATTATTTTCCAAATCTTTAGGCAAGATTGTAACTGTAAGTCTCTGATTCCTTTTTTGTCAACTTTAACAGCTATTTAATCTCAACTTGTGGGATGAATTGAGGGTGGAGTTGAGTTTTTATTTTTTATTTTTCTAGGGAGGTGGATCTGGAGAGCAGAGGTGAGAGCCGCATGCTTCCTCGATCGACTCCAACGAAGAACAGTAGTTTTATTTTTTTCTTTTTATTTTCATTATGAACTAATTTTATTTTCTAGATCATTGATGTAGTCTAGCTTTGAACATACAATTTATATTATAAGTTATTTTATTTTCAATATTTCCATGATTGAGTGTTTATTTCTTGTTCTTAATACTTGTAATTTTCTGGTCAATTATTGTTCAATCTATTGAATTGCAAGGAGATTGAGAGGTGATTTGTGATTAGAACTCTAGGATTAAGCATCATTAGCTGAGCAAAAGTAGAGATATTTTACCATGATTAGTTTGATTTTCAATAAAAATTTAAAGAACTGAATGAGTCTCCAATTAGTTAAATTCACATAGGGATATGGAGTTATTAGTTGAAGACCACCTTACACCAATCTTCAGGCCAAAGTAGCCCAGGTATATTTCAATTCCTTCTATTAAATAGAGTCATATTCAATTCCTTATTTGTTTTGATAAAAGGCAAACTTGCCATATAAGGGCCCATAACTCACATATTATTGCAAGTATTGTTAAAATCTTGTTACGGATCTGCAAGATGAATCTTAGGCTGAGTGAAGGGGATCTGAAAATTGCATAGGCTGAATCTTGTATGCAGGTTTGGAATCCTTCGAGATATTCCTTTATCAATATACCTGTGGCTCTTTGAAGCCTTCATCAAATGCCTTCCTTGTTTCTCATTTTAATTCCTATAGCTTTTGTTCATAATTCCACCGAATCCTTATTGCATCATATCACTCACTGGTCTGGTCATCTCATGGGTCGGTCTAGGAAGGGAAATGGGGACAAGAAAAGGGAGGAGAGAGATAGAGAGATGGGCGGTGGTTTGTTGGCAATGGGTTGTGGGCAACGGCAACTGTGACGGTTACGGTCTGGTTGTGGGCAGTTAGAGAAGAAAAGAGGAGGAGGAAGATGGGAAGGGAGAGCAACAAAAAAGAGAGAGAGCAGGCTATCGGGATTTAGGGAAAAAAAATTAAACTGACGTGGTATTATGCCAGTGCTACATCAGTCTGTTGAAATTTTTTTGTGAGATTTCTTTATATGCTAATAGCTTTCTTTTTGGTCAAATACTCCTTGTGTTCTTGTGGCCTGTTTAGGATTGGGCATTATGCAATTGTCTTTTAAAACATAAAGCTATAAATTGGTTTCAAATTGGTCTTTTTGCTAGTTTTCATCCATCAAAATTAACTAAAAATAATATTAAAAATAAATAAATAAGGCCACAAATGGTGGCCAGCTGGGCCACCCCATAGGGGCCGAAACTAGGCCTTGACGAATGGCTAGATCTAGGCAGACCACCAACTGGGTTTGGCCACCCTATTGCAGTTTTTCTTCTAAAACAATATTATAATCTTTTTAAATTTTTAAATATAAAAATTATTTTTTGATAGATTTTGGAAAATATTTTATGTCCTTGTGAAAAATTAGTATCAATTATTCTTAATGGATGTTTTGAAAAAATATAACTTATAACTTTAAAACTTATAATATAGGTAATAAGTTCTCCTATTAATTTATTTTTTATTATTTAGTAACTATATGTTTAAAGTAATTTCAAATATGTTATATTTATTTGAAAATAAATTTAAAAAGTACTTTCTGATATATATAAATTACGATTATTTGAGTTTTTTAATATTATGAACATATTCTTAAAAATTTGAAAATTACATGAATATTGTCTTCTATTAATAATTTTTTTAAAATTCGAATTCCATTTCGTATTAGAACGTTGGAGGAAAAGCTTAAACCGTACTTTTTAATTCATTAAAGATTAAAAATGCTTTTATATGTAATGCTCAAAGTCTCAAAAAACATTTTTCATTAAAAAGCTTTTAAAATTATTTAAGCGCTTTTTAATATCTTTACTGCAATCCCGAATAGAGGTGTTCAACCGGGTTTCGGACCGGGTATCCGGGTATACCCGGGCCGGAATCCGGATTCAAAATCCGGACTGGATTTCGGCCCAGTTATACCCGGGTTATGACCCGGTCTGAAACCCGGATTAATCCGGATATTTACAACCCGGAAATCCGGGTTTCGGATCAAAACTGGTTTTTTTTTTTTTAAATATTGAAATCTCTCTGTTAATAATTTTTTTATGTTGAAAAATGTTTCTCAAAAATCCAATATTTATTGCAATTTTTTCAAGAAACATTGTTGAAATGCAAAACTTTGTTGTTATATAAAAGTTTATATTTTTTTATATCATTGTCTATGATGATAAAAATATCAACTAATTATAATTAATACATGCATATCAGCTACAGCTATAAACAACTAATTAACCTAAAAAGAAAAAAAAAATCAACTACATATTACATTTGAAATGATTTGCTTAGATCATTACAAAACACATACATTGCTCTAATTAAACTCCAATACACAACAACTAATTTGGTAAGAACATTCCTGCTACCACTACACCCAAAGGACTATAAAAGTTGACATTGCTCTTCAGAAGTCCAATAATAGTATAGAGAAAGATGTAGTCTCAAAATGTTGAAAGGAACCTTTAAACCTGCAAAAGATGGCAATATCAAACTCTACTCATTGATAAAGTACCAAGGGAAGTGAGCATCAATAGCAAAAAATGATGTAGGGAAAAAGATGCACATTAATCAAGGTATTGGTTCTAGATCAAAAATTGACAAATGAGCATATATCTAATTTTTTAGAGGGCATTATATTATTGCCTAGACTATCCTAGCACAAAACATTCTCAAATCTTAAGAGAATTCTTCGGCATGCTGCATCTTGAAATATCATACAGAAATCTAATATTTGAAAGGAATATGATGTTTCTATACTCGAGTAATATATTTGTATAAAGTATTATGTACAGGAATGCCTGTCTATCTTAAGAGAACTGGATTCAATGGCTTTGCTGTTTTCTCTGCTTGGTGGATAACTACATTCAAAGAAATCTGAGAAAGTTGGAAATGAGTGTGAGTGCCTAAAAAATGTTAGAAGTGACAGTCACCTAAAATGAGAACCTTCGAGTGCCGATTGAACTCGGCGGAAGTTACTGCAATTTTGAGAGTCAATAGGGAGCAGCAGGTTTGGCAAAGCTGTCTCACGAAACAATTTATTCATCTTCCTGGCGTATAAGATTTGTTTCTTGGCCAACAAGAGCTTGTCCGCTGCTATTTTTGCAAAACAAAATCTTATCAGCATGCGCATGTCATCCCGATATTTGAACAAGCATTCAACGATGTAATCAAATCAAGTGTTGGTAAGAACAGGATACATCAACTCCTGCAGATCTATGAAAAATGATTTCAACAAACGGATAAAAATTAAACTACAAGTCTAAAACCCAGTAAAAATACCAGCTCAAGTCAAATTATGTTTTCAACGCTGTTACGCTGGCCCTAAAAATCATAATTTAGGCCTTAGTTGAAAGAAAAAAATTGTATTTTTCAAAAGGATTTCTTATCCCGTACGAATACAAGGCATGAAACCATTGATGAACAGCTTCCCAAAGCTTATCCATTATATTAAGATACAGATTTTGTTTTTTGATAGGTAAAGATACAGATTTAAGTACATAATGAAGTTCAATTTGAACTTCAAGTAAGTTTAACATTGAAAAGTTCAACTTTCTTGAAGTTGACATTAACTTGTTTTCTACTCATGAAAATAGATACTCTCACTTTTCTTTTTCTATGGCAATAGGAACATACCCGCGTTAAGCTGGTCACCTTTAAACTTTCCAGTGAGTCAGCAAGCTCCACTTGCTTTGATGCAGTTGCAAGCAGTGCCTGCAAACAATAACAAAATACAATTAGCACAAGAAAAATTTCTTGAGCAGGACCTATATTCTTCAAAATAACTTGTGACTGAGAGAAGGGTATTTTACTTTCTTTGTCTTTTGCAAGTCAAATTCAATTGATTTAATACGAATGAAAGATTCCTGAAGCATATCCTCCTTCTCTGGAAATGACTTGATGTATTTGCATGGGTAATAGTGTACACAATTCAATATTCACATCAAGTGATAATGATCAAATGGCACACATAAGAAAGTGAATCCTCATGATCAAAAATCCCTTTCAAATATTTGACAAGATGACACAAGGGATTATTACAGACATGATTGCATAACATTTACACTTTACAAAGCGAAAGAAAGACGCTATATCAAAACAAGATGCAGAGCACTGCCATATAGCAGATCTAACAAAATCGGAACATATAATTTATACCCACATCAGATTTGTTTAAAGGCATTGATCATAGAACGAAACAGACCCAAAAAAAATCCCCACGTTTAAAACAAAGAGAAAAGATCTAGCGAAAAATTATTTTTTCACAACCCAAAAAATAGCAAATCTAACAAAATAGAGAGAGAGACGGAGCAAAAATAGCCGATCTAGCAAAATAATAGCATAAACTTTCTACCCAAGGCACTGATCATAGATCGAGATCGAGATAGAGAGAGAGAGAGAGAGGGCTATCGAAGTGAGAGATAGAGAGACTTATTGAACGAAGTTCGGCCAGCGGCAGTGGCGACGGCGAGAGAGAGACTGCGCTCACGGAGGGAGGTTAGGGTTTATTAGTTCTGCAGTAGTTCATAACGAGAGAGAGAAGGCAGAAGACACGAACTCACAAACGTTTTGGGCATTATAAACAAACCCGGTTGTTAACCGGGTATAATATGGAACCCGGTTTTACACCCGGGTCCGGACCGGATGTATCCGGTTTTTCTAAATGCGGGTTCCGGCCCGGATAAATCCGGGCCAAAAACCATAACCGGAAACCCGGTTATCCGGGTTCCGGGCTGGGTCGGGTAAAATCCAGCCCAGATGAACAGTCTTAATCCCGAACTGGCCTTAGTATATAAATATAGATGTTTGTAGATGCTTGTAAATTACCATAATAACATCGCCCAAGAAATCTATGAATCTGTCACGGAAGCTCCTCATGTAGTCACTGTAGACCTGGATGGGTGTTCTTCCTCTGAGAACAGGCAGTGAATCACAAACGAAGCTTATGTACTCAGGATTCCTCCTCCCCGATCTGTCTGTATACACTAGTTCTGGGTTAATCTTGCTTATTTCTTCCAGCACCCATGGAGGTAGAGGAATGCTGCAATATTATAATTAATTAAATTGGTTATCAGGGGTTAAAAACATTTATTACTCTATCTTAGAAAAGAAAATATAAATTAAATTAGAAGAGGAATGAGACATACACAACTTTAATATATATATATATATTAAAGCTCATCCTTGTAGAACAAGCAGAAAAAATTATATATGAACTGCAAATTAATTAATATACCTGCAAGAGTCTCCAACATTTCCTCCACGCTGATGAAAAGACATGACAACTTGGAGCTTCAAGCTATGCTTAATGCTTTTGAACCATTTGCACAAGTTCAACCATTTGCACAAGTTCAGCATCTTTCTCCATCAACCCCCACCATGCATCCACCATTAATCCTTCCACTCCCGCACTCTTCAACGCCATCAAGCTCGCGTTCATTGCTCGCGACTTGTTCAAGTTCCCTCCGTGCGTTATTGTGCCAATTGGCAGCATCACAAACACGGGATTGAATCGTTTCCATCCTGATTATGCCCACCTGCAGAGAGTGCAGAAGATTTTCTCGCTTTTCATGATCAATCATGATCATTTCCCCAGTACCCTTCTGCGCTTCTAATTTCATCGAGCTCTTGATCACCCGGATGCGGTACAACGGCTTAGTTTGCGCAAAGCAAATTGTGCCCGAGAATTGATGATGATCGGAAGTTTTTAGGCTCTTGGTATCATTGAGATTCATAAATGAAGTTGAGGAACGTAGTGTTAAAGTCAATTTTTTCTTTCGAACGTACTGGTGTTTTTAAGAAGAAAAAAAAAACAGAGCGAGAGATGTGGGAATGAATGAAGGAGGCTATGGTGTATAATAAAAGAGAACCTGAGGTCCTGAACCTCGATCGAGTGCTTGTAGGGTCTTTGAAACAGACAACGTTGGTGGGCTCTTGTTTTAGAAAGGAAAAAGTGCACAAAAAGCAAAGCAATATATATATATATATATAGTCAGCTCGCTTTTCCGAGTGTCATTTTCGCCATACGCAGTTACATTTTGTCATTTCGATCTATATATAATTAATTTCCCTAAAATTTACAAACCTCATCATTACTATGTAATTAATTGCCTATGATTAAGGATTCAATATACATTGTAAACATGAGATCAATGTTTGGGAACTTGAATGTAGTAGATTTATTCCATACTAAACACGTACAAGCTCAAAGATCCCTGCTTGCAACTTAAACAAAGCTTTAATATCCAACCAGATCGAGAATTTTAAATATCTAAACGAGGTGTGCATGCAAACCCTTGATATTTTGACTTAACAACTGCGACTAGCTGTACCTGTCCTGGTCAACGAGTTGGGTGTTTATCCAAGATGATGAGTCAGGGTGATCTCATGATCATATATGGTAGGTGTTTGGATTATTGGAAAAGAAATATAGAAGATTATAAGAATCGGGAAAAACTTCAAACCCGTCGCATATCCCCTTCACTCTTACACCCGCCAGTAAAATTGTAACACCTAGGGGACTTACTGAACTTACCTCTATTTCCCCCTCTCTTTTCTCCCTTCTCTCCGAAGCTCTCTCATCTCCGTCTTCTTCTGTTATGAACCTCACCATTTTGCATCACCATCATAAAAATCTAGGGTATTAATATTTGCATCACCTTTATAACAATCTCTAAAATATCTAAAGTATTTATTTACCTTGAGACTTTTACCATAGGTGCATATTAAAGCTTGAAATAGATGCCACATTTTCTCACCATCCAAAGAACACTACATTTTCTTAGCATCTAAACATAAATACATTTTCTTAGCATCCAAACATAAATTTAAAGGCAGCAAAATCATACAGAAATGCAGATAAGCAAACAAAAAGACATACCCTCACCTATCCCTCTTCGATGGCCACAAATCTCTTGTTGATGGCTCTCTCGATCATTGAGGGAAGAAGAAGGGAGAGAAAGAAGGGAAAAATGAGCTGTCAAAATAAGATATTCACCTGTATGCGAGTGTAGATTGTAATTTGCTGGAACACTTACGTGGCATTTTTTCATTGGCCGGTGTAAAATGAAGTGAAACACCCGACCGGCCTAGATGCTCTCTCCTAAGAATAACTATATATTTCATAACCCTTTTTTTTTTTTACTTTTATTATTGTTTGATTTTACGGAATATTAATTTTCAAACTAACACTCGACCCTCATGCCAGGACTTTGTAGTGAGGTGATGAAAGAACAAGCTCCCAAGTGCAGTTTTGAAGTAAAGCTTGGAGCTCAAGATGCATGGCTGATCTCCATTAGGGATACTTGATGGCTTCAGAGAAAGAGAAAGGCTCTTCAGGTATAAATGAGGTGGAGGAAGAGGTAGGAGCTGCGGAGCTGGAGAGAGAGAGAGAGAGATTCAGTTTGGGTTGAGACTAGGAAACCGTACCTTTCAAACGTACAAGGAGTTGATGGATGTTGGATTTAGCACGAGTGACCATAGGATGTGTGATAAGTGAAGGTGAGGAGGTGACCACTGCCGAGGTAGGCGAGGAAGTGTCCAGGTTTGTTGCTATTGAAGAGGCAGTTGGTTTCTGATGAAAAAGAAAGTGAAGCCCAGATGAGACATAGGGGCTGGGTTGTAAAGATTGTGAGTTGGACTTTGATAGGATGGGCCGTGTGGTGTAGAAGGGGAGATAGGTGAAGTGGGTGTACGTAAAGGGCAAGGTGAGGGTGGGCTAAGAGTAGGAACCGAAGGCCCATGAGCGGATGAAGGCTGAGTGGATGGTGTGAGTGAAGTAGCAAACATAAATGTATTTTCAGTAAAGTTGACATCACGTGAAACATACATGCGGCCCAAGGGTGTATGCAGACAAAGATACCCCTTGTGATTTGGATTATAGCCCATGAAATCACAAGGCTTGGACCTGTAGTCCAGCTTATGTTTATTAAAAGGTCTCAGGTTAGGCCAACCCAAGGAACCAAAAACTCTTAAAAAAGAGTAGTCTGGTGCACAGCCCATTAAGACCTCATATGGAGAGTTTGTTTGGAGGATAAGGGTGGGCATTCGATTTATAAGAAATGTGGCCATTTGAAATGCCTCAGCCTAATATTTTTTACGCATAGTAGAATGAGCTAAAAGAGATAGGCTTGTTTGATTATGTGTTGATGTCTACGTTCTACATTCTCATTCTGTTGGTCAGAGTGACACAATGAGAAATACCAATTTTCTAAAAAATAGTATGGTGGCGGCAAAACTCACCACCCCAATCGGTTTGAACAAAAATAATTTTGGAGGAAAAGAAAGTATTAACATACTTAGAATGGCCCCCAACTCCCACGTATGAACACGTGAAAATCGAGGCATCGGGATGATGACAACATGAGTCACGCATCCCATCGCCAAGTGCCAAGTGTGTGTACATGCAACATGTGTACAATAAAAATAATGCAGCAGAATAAAAATGTTACAACTAAGTACTAGAATTTTGATTAAATACAAATTTGGTTAAAACACCCGTAATAAAATATTACAAGTTCAACATTGTCTCAAATTCCAAAATACATAAAATATAGGCAAGGTAATTATTTTCCAACAATACAAGCAATTTCCAACTCAATACTCTGGTGGAGCCGTCTCCTCAAGCTCAACCTTCTCCTCCTCATCTGCAACAAAGTCTACGGTACCAAAGATGGTATTGCAGGTAAGTAATAATCCAAACACCTACAAGATAAAAATACATTTATGCAATAACCAAATGCATGAACATTATGCCATATGCATATGTCCCAAAAATTCACATTTTTTGCAGGCGGACTACCACCATCCCTGCTCACCACCATTCCTACAAGTCTATGTGTACCACCATCCCTAAGCGAGCACTGTAGGCGGAAATCACAAGCAGGACTCTACCACCATCCCTGCTCACCAGCATCCCTACGTCGTGTGCACCGTAGGCGGGAATAACAAGCGAGACTCAACTACCGTCCTTACTTACCATCATCCCTACAACACCTCTAACTCAAACCAGTCATTCAAATATATCCAAAAATCATTTCTCGCTTGAAAACCCAGTTCTCAAGTTCCAACACATGAACATGCATGCAATTACACGAAAACCCAGTTTTCATTTTCAAACATGAACATGCATGCACTATGCAATGCTTACGACAAGATACCAAAAATAACCAACAACAACAATTTCCAACATCAAACAACCTCAAACAAATATATGCACAACTTCGTCCTAAAATCCAACCGACTCCCGAACTCCTCGGACTCAGTCCGGTACAACCAACCAATCACAATTTATTATTAAAGCAAAAATATATTTAAATCTAAACGGAAGTTTGGAAAATACTTACAATGCTATATAATAATTTTCGAATGATCAACGAGCTGAAAAAGGTGGAGGAAAACAAAATGCATTGTGGCCGTGGGTTGTAAAATACCCAATTTTGAATGGGGAGAAACCAAGGTTTGAGATTGATAGGGAATTGCTTAGAGGTGTTTATGAAGCTAGTGGAAGTGAGGGTTGGCTGTGGGTGGCAGCAAAAACGGCGGTGGAAGGCCAAAAAGTCCAAAAAGGAGTTGAGCTCGTGAGGGCTACTCCGTTGACAGATCAGAGCTGGAAATGGGTGGTTTAGATCTGCAAGAGGTCGGTGATGAAGTGGTGAAGAGATGGTGGCCAGAGGTGGAACGACGACAGCAAGAAGTGGAGAAAATCATGAGGCTTGGATGAGCCCACGGCGGCACAAATGGGGCTGAGATTTGATGGGGAGGTGCACTGGCTGGAGGGGAAGAAGAAGAGAGGGGCGGTGCAGGTCATGTTCGGCGAGTGACAGCACAGTGGCAGAACGAAAATTCCAATGGAAGAGAAGAGGGGTGTCGCACGGGAGAGGAGAGAGAAAACTGGGAGAAAAATGAGAGAAAAAGAAAGAAAAAGGGAAAATAAAGAGGAAGAAGAAAAAGAAAAAGAGAAAAGAAAAGATAGGCAAATTAAATGAGGTCCAATCCTCACCTCTGGGGTCCAGAAACTAATCTAACAAAAGCAACTTTAAAAGTTAGAAATTGAACAAAATAATTTAAACACAATATCTAACTAAAATATAAGAAATAACTAGTAAAAACTAACAACAAAATTTTAAATAAAAAATAAACTAAAATAAATTAAACAGCAATTTAAATGCAAAATAATAATTAGTGTTAAGAAAGTACCTCAAAATAAATTTCACGACTAAATAATTTCAATTAAAATTCGATAAATTTAAAATAAAATAACAAATATTTTAATTAAATTAAAATATCTCTTTAATAAAAATACACGTAAAAATGAGATATCACATCCTCCCCCTTAAAAATAAACATTTGTCCTCGAAATTTGTGAGATCAAACATTAGCGCCAAGCAGGAAACCAGATCAACATACACTCACAACTATTACGCGTCCTTAGACAAAGCCAATACTTCTCCAATTTACAAGTGATTCATTCCTATCGTATTCATCATCTAGATCTATATCCTCGAAATTAACAAAAATCATCTCCTAAATTTGCACCATCTAATATCCCCAAACTCGGTATGGATCAATCCTAAAACTTGTCACTATAACCTCGAGCTATAACAATTATTATTATTATTATTATTTTAAAAAATAGATCGATATTTTCAATTCTTAGAAAAACATACGAAGTAGATCAACATCTTCAATCCAAAAAAGGAATACACAAACTAGGTCATTACCTTTAATCCTCAAAGAAATATTCCCCTTGAAAATTCCTATATCCATCATTCAACTATGTTCAACCCCATTTTAATGGTTACCGCCTAATTAGTGTCCAAAATAATTCATACCAGTACACCAAGCCTGCGAAACTAAAAACTCCAATCTCATTATAAATCAGTCCTTCAAATCTGCAATCTCATAACCTTAAATTATGCAATATTCATTTCTCGAAATCCGCTAGGTCGATGAACTTATATCCAATAACAAAACAATTGACTCCTGAAACTTTCAAAATCTAAAACCTTAAATAAAAACCAGTCATTTCCTAAAATCTGCAAAACCTTAAAACTTTGCTAAAATTTCCATAAAATCTATTCTTGAAATTTGTTGAACTTACAACTTACTATGTTATAGACCAGTTCATAAACTCCACGGAACCAAAGAACTCAATTATCCTACTTCCCTAAGAGATCACCTAGATCATGTCATTCACTTCAATCCTTGATATTATAAAAACAAACCACACAAGGCGTTCATCACGAAATATTAGGTTAGACCCATACCTGCCATGACTCTAGCATCTTGAGCCTTCGAAACCTCGCCTCCAACAGTACTAGGAGTCATTGCGTACATCTGAGCCCGAACTAATTGCCTCTGGTTAGTTCTACCACCGCGACGAGCTCCATGGCTTCCTTGAACTAGACTAGGGCACTCACGAGCAAAATGCCCCGTTTGACCGCATTTAAAACATTGTTTCCTACCCAGACGACAATCTCCTCCGTGAGCTCTATTACATTTGCCACAAACTGGGACTTAGCCTCCCCCATACACACACAGGAGGCTGCCAACGATCAGATTCCTGTCCTCTGTATAAACTTCTGTGGTGACCCAGAACTGTTTCCTTCACCATCAACATTCAGCCTCTTCTAACCTAGATGGGAGCCTACTCTCAAGCTATTCTCTCGCTTTGCAAGGGTGGCCTAATCAACTAACCTTCGAAAATTTGTAATATGATGACAAACTACCATTATGTATATATCCAGTCGCAGACTCTCCTGGAAACGCTCAGCCTGCATCTCTTCTGTGGCAATGAGGTGAGTAGCAAACCTCCCGAGCTTCATAAATCTCTGGGCATATTGTTCAACAGTCATGCTTCCTTGTACCAAGCTACTAAGTTCTCTTACATTTTGCCGCCTCATTGAAGCAACGAAGAAACGGTCATTAAATTCCTTTTTGAAGCATTGGAAGGATACAACAGCAAAGGACCCCAACTCCATCACTAACATTTCCCTCCTGGTCTCCCACCATTCAGTAGCATTACCTTGCAGCAATTAACTTATATACAACACTTGTTGCGCCTCAGTGCAACCAAAGACTTCAAATGTCTTTTCCAAATCTCTAATCCACTTTCCAGCCCGAAGTGGATCTTCTTTTCCAGTGAAAGCCGGGGTTCTATGCGTTAAAAAGCGCTCATAGGTGCATCTAGCTTGCATCGCTCTACTTTGCTGTCCTTGTTGTGGCTGAAAATTTTGCTGAAGAAATTCTGTCATTCGATTTAAAGCTCGAGCTATGGCGTAGTTCCCATCATCACACGGTAAATCATCCTGACGCTCATCGGTAGGCCTTCTTGGTCTTACCATCTTCCTGCCATAACATACTATCTGACCCCATTTAAATTTCAGAAAAAATAAACAATACAAAATAAAAACAAAATAACAATAAAATAAAATAGCATATAATAAAATAAACAAGTAAATTAAAATCAAGCTAACTCAAATAAATTCAAATTTAATGAAATAATTTCAAATCAATTAAAAAAAATGAGTCAAATTAAATAAAATAATTCAAATAACAAACTTCAAATAAAATAATTTTAAATGCCAACTTTAAAACTCAACAAAAATTATAATATAACAAATAAACATAGAATAAAATAAGATAAAACCAACAAAATAAAAGAACACAATAAAATAAACAATAGATTAAAATTAAAGTAAGTAAAACAAATTCAATTTTAATAAGATAATTTCAAATCGAATAAAATTGAATTAAATTAAGTAAAGACAATTCAAATTAAATAAATAAATAATTTCAATTTAAACCTTTAAAATATTATGGTGTTGCACCTATAGGACATGTGGCTTGTAAGGTCTATGTTGTGGTTTTTGGTGCTCTGTGTTGTGCTTTGGTGCTCTGTGTTGTGTTGTGTTGCCGTGCTTGAAAATCTATGTATTTTTTTTTTTTTTTAAGTTAGATTTGCGAGAAAATGTCAATTTCAATGGCATGATTAGTAGTGTTAACAAATCAGGATCAAGATCAAGAATTTTGAGAACTTTTTGTGGATAGATGTAACGCCCCGGTCCTATAGGGGTCAAAGAATTATTAATTGTCACTTATAAACTTGCCTCGCATCAAATCTAAAATCCTTAAAGATTTCGAAAAAAATAAACAATATCATATTTTCCACAACTAACACTTAATGATGGACATATAGTCATTTCCATGAATAACATAAATCAAAGGGTCCACAATTCCCCATTTGTCCCAAAGAAATAATTGAAAAAAAATAAAATCCGTATGTCTTACTAAGTCCAGAAACAATAACAAATCTAAGGAACAACAGAAAGTCCTTCTATTAACAGTACCCTAAAGAATTCAACACTCTATTCCCATCATCTGAACCTTCCACATCCACATTCACAAATTTCTATT
Organism: Carya illinoinensis; assembly: GCF_018687715.1. Lineage (NCBI taxonomy): Eukaryota > Viridiplantae > Streptophyta > Magnoliopsida > Fagales > Juglandaceae > Carya > Carya illinoinensis. The sequence continues at coordinate 27,730,037 of NC_056762.1, forward strand.
CTTGATCCTCAGCTGTACCATCCATATCATCTGAAAAATATTTAGAGATAAGGGGGTGAGTTATCAACAACTCAGTAAGCAAAGCACATATATTAGTGTGTACAACATGAGCATTTTCATAGAGTTTCATATGCAGGAAACAAAAGCATTTCATTTTCATATGCAGATCTTAAAATATATTATTAGGAAAAACAGAATGACATTTCAATCTTTTCATATTTGGAATAAAACAACTATTCATATTCAAAAACACTTTGGCATAACATAACTGAACATTCTCATTTTATCATATCATATCGTATCAAATTCCACGTTTAGCTCCCGTGGTAGGGCTGTGCTATCCTCGGTGGCCAAACCAGGCAGTATCATATTGTGAAACTTTTCCCTTTCCAATCTCGGAGCCCCGGTGTGTGCACAGGAAAGAACGCATAAAGCTCGCATCATGCATCCACCATTACTCCTTCCACTTCTGCACTCTTCAACGCCATCAAGCTCGCATTCATTGTTCGTGGCTTGTTCAAGTTCCCTCCGTGCGTTACTGTGCCAATTGGCAGCATCACAAACACAGGAACCCTTGAATCGTTTCCATCCTGATTATGCCAGCAGAGAGGGCAGAAGGTTTTCTCGCTTTTCATGATCATTATCATTTCCCCACTACCCTTCGGTGCCATTCAAGGTCATCCTCTCACGTGAGAGCTGCGCTTCTAATTTCATCGAGCTCTTGATCACCCGGATGCGGTACGACGGCTTAGTTTGCGCAAAGCAAATTGTGCTCGTGAATTGATCATGATCGGAAGTTTTCAAGCTCTTGGTATCATTGAGATTCATAAATGAAGTTGAGGAACGTAGTGTTAAAGTAATTTTTTTCTTTTGAACATGGTGTTCTCAAGAAGAAAAAAAAAAACAGAGAGAGAGATGTGGGAATGAATGAAGGAGGTTGTGGTGTATATTTATAAAAGAGAACCTGAGGTCCTGAATCTCGATCGAGTGCTTGTAGGGTCTTTGAAACAGACAACATTGGTGGGCTCTTGTTTTAGAAAGGAAAAAGCGCTCAAAAATCAAAGCAATATATATAGTCAGCTCGCTTTGTTGAGTGTCATTTATGCTATACGCGGTTACACTTTTTCATTCCCATCTAGATATAATTAATTTCCCGAACATTTACCAACCTCATCATTACTATGTAATTAATTGCCTATGATTAAGGATGCAATATACATTGTAAACATGAGATCAATGTTCGGGAATTTGAATATAGTAGATTTATTCCATACTAAACATGTACAAGCTAAAAGATCCCTGCTTGCAACTTAAACGAAGCTTTAATATCTAACCATATCGAGAATTTTAAATATCTAAATGAGGTGTGCATGCAAACCCTTGATATTTTGACTTAATAGCTGCCGCTAGCTGTACCTGTCCAAGTCAACGAGTTGGTGTTTATCCAAGATGATGAGTCAAGGTAATCTCATGATCATATATGGTAGGTGTTTGGATTATTGGAAAAGAAATATAGAAGATTATAGGAGTAGGGAAAAACTTCAAACCGGTCGGGTATCCCTTTCACTCTTACACCCACCAGTCAAATTGTAAGACCTAGGGGACTTACTGAACTTACCTCTATTTCCCCCTCTCTCTTCTCCCTTCTTCTCCCTTCTCTCCAAAGCTCTCCCATCTTCCTCTCCTTCTGTTATGAACCTTACCGTTTTGCATCACCTTCATAACAATCTTGGGTACTGATATTTGGTCGATTGGTCCATGCTTGGGCCTGCTGTGATGATTGGTAAAGGATCATGCTGATATTTGCATTTCTTTTCAATATTAGATACTAGTATTGCTTGGTTCGTGGATCATGAAGTGAAATATCAAACATTTCATAATTTTTAACAAGATGATCATCTCATGATAGCTATCACCTTTCTTGACTGTAACAATAAAATGCGTGAGAAAATTAATATCTATTTTTGAGTTTTTTTATGAATAACTGAAGAAGGCCCCATGTACAGAAAGAATCTCTAAAATATCTGCAATATTTATTTACCTTGGGACTTTTACCATAGGTGCATATTAAAACTTGAAATAGATGCCACCTTTTCTCACCATGCAAACAACACTACATTTTCTTAGCATCTAAACATAAATACATTTTCACAGCCTCCAAACATAAATTTAAAGGCTACAAAAACATACATAAATGTAGATAAGCAACAAAAAAGAAATACCCTCAGCTATCCCTCTTCGATGACCACAAATCTCTCATTGATGGCTCTCTCGGTCCTTGAGGGGAGAAGAAGGGAGAGAAAGAGGGGGAAAAAATAGCTGTCAAAATAAGGTATTCACCTGTATGCGAGTGTAGATTGTAATTTGCTAGAACGCTTATGTGGCATTTTTTCATTGGTTGGTGTAAAATGAAGTGAAACACCCAACCGGCCTGGAGGCTCTCTCGTAAGAATGACTATATATTTCATAACCTTTTTACTTTTATTATTGTTTGATTTTATGTAATATTAATTTTCTGGTTTATATTTCTTGATGAACCTTGAAGCACTATATTTCTGCCAAATTTATTCACAATTATATCCAATTTTTTTATAACCTTGTGCCTTTTGAACAAAATCACCCACTGCCATATAAAGAAAACATACATACATATGGAGGCATCATGGATACCAACTTGGTGGCAGGAAAGTCATGTAACCCCTACATACTTTAAACATTCTTTTGTGTCTTATTGAGGAATCTAGAAGTTCATTGATGGGTGCAATTTAGAGGCATTTTGGTCCAATTGTAGAAGCATACTTAAATTGTTAATGCTTCAAACATTGGGGGTTGGCATTCTTGAGCCATTGGTATATTTCCATGGAAAACACTAGCTAGTCCCACATAAAATATCTACCAAAAATCTGTACCAAATTACTTTTTTTTTTTTTTTACTTAATGATTATGGCAGTGTCTTTTAATGAATTTATAATTTTTTTAAAAATGTTTAAAGACTTAAAAAATGTTTGAAAAAAAACACACACACACAAAAAAAAAAAAAAAAAGCCTTTTACATAATCGGTAAAAGTATTCGGTACAATATTTCTTTTGTGGCTCTAGCATCAGTAATATTGTGTATTGCCTTTTTTTCAGCAAAAATGAACCTTTCATATTTTCACTATCATCCCCTATTGAACTTACATACATGATTCACAATGTATACGAAGCGTATAGATCGTATAGATCTATACAAACTCTAGAGTTTTTTCTAATCAATAAAAACGAGACTCGGAGTTTATAATGATTAAGGGAAGGTTTTGACATTATGTTGCAAGCAATGTGTATTTTTTTTATTTGAACCAATCCATGTTTGTTAGATCGGATACCTATAATAATAAAACCTAGGAAAGAATAGTGTGAAGTGTCCATGCCATATATATTGTAATAATTTCTTCCTACCTATCAACGAGGTAGAACAACATTTATTTATGACGGATATAGATCCAAATTTACACTGATTGGATATTTCAGGGGAAGCAAGGACCCATGAATTTCATGGGCGAGGATGAAGATGATAATGACAATGGTGACAGTAGTTATATTGATGAAATTGAGGATGTGTTGGGTGACATTCATGCGGCAACCATCGTTGGCGTTGATGAAGACATGACTCCACATCCTGTAGAAACCAACACTGTTGAATCCAAACCAACCATGCATGTTTGAAAAGCTGTTGGAAAACGCTTAGCGTCCATTTTATGATGGTTGCACAACATTTTCTAAACTATTATTCATTGTGAAGTTGCTCCACATCAAAATAGTTGGTGGGTGGAGTGTGAAGTCTTTCAACATGCTGCTTAAACTATATATTGAAACAACTTTTCCCAAATCACTATTGTTAGAATCTTTCTATGAGGCACGATCATTGGAGTAAGGGTTGGGATTTAGATGCATTAAAATTCATGTATGTCCAAATGATTGCATACTATTTTGAAAGGAAAATAGCAATAAGCAAGAGTACATTAAGTGCAAAGCCACCATGTGATTGTCCTCTACACCTTCTCAACGAACAGCGCCCCAAAAGGTAGTGTAGTGTTTTTTACTGAAACTAAGGCTACAGAGACTATTTATGTTTGAGAAAATCACAGTATCCATGATGTGGCATCAATTAGAAAGAGTACAGTATTAATGCACTTTGAGGTGTGGACCACATTTGATAAAAAACATTGTTGGTTTGTTGAAGATGCTCGAAATGTGAGGCTCGGTCTTGCTAGTGATGGATTCAACCCATTCAATGTTATGAGCAAACCATACATCATAGGGCTAGTGATTCTAGTTCCATATAACTTGCCTCCATGGTTATGTATGAAATATCCGTTCTTCATGTTGTCCACACTAATTCCTAGGCCAAAATTACCTGGAAATTAAATTGATATTTACTTTTGCCCTTTAGTCAATGAACTAATTGATTTGTGGAAAAATGGGGTTGATACCTATGATGCCATAGTTGGCCAACGATTTCGATTATATGTAGCTTTATTGTGGACTATTAATAATTTTCCTACATACGATAATCTTCTGGTTGGAGTATTAAAGGGAAGTTGGCATGCCTTTGTTGCAATCTGGATATGGAATCTTTGTGGTTGAGACATGGGCAAAAGCACTGTTATATGGGTCATCCCCAATTTCAACTGACGGGCCATGTTTGGATAATCAAGAAGAATATTTTTAATGGAAAAGAAGATTATTTGATGCCACCTATGCAGCTATTGGGAGAAGATATAATGCACAAATTAAATAGCATTGGTCATGTAGATTTTAGCAAAGGTAGTAAGATGAGAAAGCACACCCTTGAGGAGTTAAATTGGACAAAACAGAGTATCTTATTTGACCTACCCTATTGGCCATCTTGGAAATCTAGAAGTAATCTTGACATTATGCACATCGAGAAGATCATTTGTGACAATGTGTTGGATAAATTGATGATTATTTCAAGTAAAACAAAAGATGGTATCAATGCTCGACGGGACTTGGCCGAACTTGATATAAGAAAAGAGTTACATTTGACAGAAGATGGGGATCGAGTTATTATCTCTCATGCCTATTTCATGTTGCATGGAGGTGAGAGCAAAGAATTTTGTGCATGGTTGAAAGGTGTAAAATTTCTTGATGGTTTTACATCTAACATTTCAAGATGTGTTAATGTTACAGACTGTAAAATAGTTGGTATGAAAAATCATGATGCCCACATATTCATGCAAAGGCTACTGCTAGCGGCAATCGTAGGGCACTTAAGACATGATATGTGTTTGGCATTGATGGAATTTAGCACATTTTTCAAAGAATTATGTGCACAAACGTGTAAGAAAGAAGCAGTGAAACGTCTTGAGACTAACATTGCACTCATTCTTTGTAAGATGGAACCCATTTTTTCACTAAATTTCTTTGACATAATGGTCTACCTAGCTGTCCATTTGCTCTAAGAGTTGTTGCTTGCAGGACCAATTCAATACAGGTGGATGCATCAATTTGAGAGGCATTAGGGAAAATTTAAGTGGTACGTGAGAAACAAAGCTCACCCAAAAGGATTCATTTTTTATGCATATATTCATATAGAAGCTTGACATTCTCGTCGATGTATCTGCATGATGTATCAACCAGGTTCACTCAAGAGGATCGAAACATTGATGTTGGTGTGCAAACATTCGATATATTAGCCTTCTCAATTTTTTGCCAAGGTGTCCACTTGATCATTGGCTGTGATTTATGGGTATTTACGACGTAAAAAGTTGGAAATCAATATTGTAACGCCCAGTCCAAAGATCCAATGAGTTAGTTCCTTTCACCTAAAATCATCTCTCATAACACAATTATATATAATCTAAAGACTATAAAATATAAAATTATTTGTTAAACACAAATATATGTGTTACTCTAGAGGGACACCAAAGAAATACCTCAACATAAAAAAAAAAAAAAAAAAAAAAAAAAAAAAAAAAACTCCATAAAGACTCAGAAATATTCATGTCTCAAAATACTTAGAATAACAGAAAATAAAAGGACTCTCTAATAATTATTTGTATCCTTTGGTACTTATTCCTCTATGATCATCAAATTTATCAAAATTATCTGAAAAATATTGTGAAAATAAAGGGTGAGTTATTACCAACTCAATAAGCAGAGAATATATGCTAGTATGTAAACATGAGTATTTACGTAGTTCAAAATACAGAAAAAATATTTTTATTTTCAGAATGCAAGATCAGAATATGTTATAAAAAATATCATAGAGAAAGTTTAGAAATATTCTTATTCAAAATTTTTTTGACATAGCATAACTGAAACATCACATCAAAATAGAATTCCATGTTTAACCCCCATGGTAGGATTGTGCAAATTCCGATGGCTAACCATACAAAAATAGAATGTGAAATCTTTCCTTTGCTATTCTCGGACCCCTGAGTATGGGCACAGAAAAGACCATACAGAAAATCATTTTACTTCTAAAGTAGGTGCACCGAAAACAAAAAAAATTGGTGCCAACCTGAACAAAGGCCACAGTTTTACACCCGTGGTAAGGTTAGAACAGAACAGAAATAGAATGTCATGACAGGAGTTTTTAAAAATCACATCATATTATATCAGAGTATATAACATATTCAGAACACAACAAAATCAAATCATCATCATATATACACAAATTTTCATATTCTTTTCTTTTGCACAGTTCTGAAACAGAATACCAAAATAGCTCATATCTATACCAGTCATGATAAAAAAATATTTTTCTTTTTTCTTATTTAAATATAATGAGTAATGCAGAACAAAATGACCTAGATTGTTTTCAAATTCTACTTTTCATAATAAAACATATATATTTTTTGTAAATTTAACCTCAGTCCAATCGTTTTATGCAAAGTCTAGCATATGAACCCCACTTACCTAGATTTTTTTAGCTTTTTTTGAATTTTTTCAGAACATTGCCGATATAATATCAATTGTAACCTATAAAATAAACGCAAAACTTACTTAAATCTCCACTTAAACATGTATTTTGATATTTAACCCTAAAATATTTAAATAACTTATTTCTCTTAAAAATATCTCTAATCCTCGTAATCTTAAAATATCATCACTTCTAAAATTTATTAATATCCACTTAACCTTTATTTAAATAATCCCAACTCAATCACTAGTCTATTTAAATTCAAGCCCAACCGAACACAAGATGTTATAGGTGTTTTGCAACAATTAAAATTGGACTTAGCATAGAATTAAGTAACAACATCTACCATGAGTTACAAATAAAGGGTGGGATGTAATTAACTATGAAGGAAAAACTTGAATCTTACACTGGAGGCTATGTGTGGTCTTAAGGGTATTTATGTAAAAATATATAATACTTGGTAGAAATCAAAGGCTAGAAAATGAAAAACGTTTCAGAGGGGCTACCTATGGTGAGGAAGGGAACCTGCGAGATAATCACTAAGAGAGAACAAACACTTTCTGACGATAGACCTGGTGGCTAGATAGAAACGATTTCACGACGACTTCCTTTATGGGTGACAATGCAATTCTGAGAGGGAGAGAGATGTGTGTGTGTGTGTGTGTGTGTGAGAGAGAGAGAGAGAGAGAGAGAGAGAGAGAGAGAATGTGGTGAGAGAGAGGGACTTATGTACAGTGAAGTGTGTTGATCGAGACGATGGTGGCGTGGTGAATAACACGATTGAGCTGTGGCCGTGACGTGTGATCGTTTTTGGCAAGAAAGAATGGCTGTCAATGGAGGAGCATGGGGAGGGAATTTCTTTCTTTGTTTTGGGGTGAAAAAACTGAGATGACTCCGGTTCTCTAAGTAGGTGGCTAATGGTTTTGTATGGGCTGGGCAATGGGGCTATCACATGGTGGTTTTGAATGGAAGGAGGGCTTATGGTGTGGAGGTTGGTTTCACGACAAATGGATATGGTGGCTTCTATCGTGCAGGGGAGATCTCAGCATGTTGGATTTCTGTTCAGGGTTGTTGTGCTACGAGATGGAGTGGAGTTGCTGCTTGAAGCGACTCATGTGTTGTGGATTTGGTTACGACGTGGGGTTTGGCAGACTTTCGTGTGGGGACTTGATGGACGTGAGGAGTGGTTTATGTGGTTTTGGCTTCTAACGAGAGGTGGTGGTGGTGGTGGTGGTTCCAGTGGAAGAGAGGTTGTTGATGTGGGATGGCTCTCGATGGCTGGCTTTTTGGGATAGCATGAAGGGGAGTACGATGGCTTGGTCTCTTTGGGAAACTCATGTAATTCCATGTGAGAGGGTTGAGGGAAGTAGGCAGCAACATGGAGGAGCTTCACCAAAAAATTCACGGTTGCAACAACCTTTAGAAAGAAATGAGCTTGACGTGACCATGAGGTAGCCATTGGATATGTTGCCGTGCTTATTTCCTGGACATGGAGACGTTGGGATTTTGGGAGTAACATGCATGCTGAGGGTTATGGTGGCCGCATCTTGCTTGATAGAAATTTATAGTGAAGGTGTGGCATGATTTGGGGAAACAAACGGCATCTCTAGGGCTTCAAGAAGTTTGTGATTAAAGAAACAAGTGACTCACAGGATGTTTGAATAAATGCCATTGAGAGAACACAGAGAAGGCTACAACAAATACTTCTCTTTTTTTCTCATTACATCGTATACAAGAGGTTCTCCTATTTATAGATACAAAAGAGTAACAACTAGAATATTATTTTCACTCAGTACATGACAATTGTCTTATTTCACAGTTGGTGTGCGCTCTGCTGCATTTTGTTGTGACGCTAGAGCTCTATTGGTGTGCACTTTGCTGCATTCGTTTTGTTGGTGTGCGCTATGTTTAATTTAGTTGAGAGGCCTTAATACCCTCCCATGAGTCAAGCAGCACTATTTTGATAGTGAGGCTTGATCGAAGAAGATGAAACCGTGTAGTGGAGAGAGGCTTGGTAAGGATGTCTGCAATTTGATCCTTGCTAGAGATGAATGACACTTGAAAAGTCTTCGCTGCCACTCTATCACGAACAAAGTGATAATCCAAGTAAATGTGTTTAGAGCAATAGTGAAGGACTGGATTTGTCGACAAGTAAGTGGCACCTAAGTTGTCACACCAGAGTATGGGGGCTGTTTAAGAAAAATACCCAGTTCTCATAACAATGAATTTTTTGAACCTCAAGAAATGAGGTGAGTCCCAAAGTATGGGCATCCGGCTCAATCAGCATTGGAAAAGGCAAACAAGTGTAAGACGAGGATGGTGAGAAACACAAACCAAGAGACTGAGTATAATTAAGATAGCGTAAAATCTTTTTGACAGCTTGCCAAATGGGCAACCGTGGACAATGCATGCATTGACACATGCGATTAAAAACAAATGAGATGTCAGGGTAGGTGAAGGCTAAGTACTGAAGGCTACCCACCACACTTTGGTATAATTAAGCATCCTCAAATGTACAGCCATCTAGAGCTGTCAATTTGGTAGAGGTTGACATTAGGGTAGAATCAGGTTTAGAAGCATGCATTTTGGTGTGGACAAGTAAATCACAAATATATTTGGACTGAGACAGAAACAAACCAAATGAGTTATGGGTGACCTCAATACCTAGGAAGTAATGTAAACTACCTAGATCCTTTACTAAAAATGCAAATCGAGTGAAGATATGAAGTTAGAGATGAGTGCACTACTGGAACTAGTCATGAGTATATCATCTACATTAATGAGAAGATAAATAAAACCAGCCAAATTATTAAAAATAAACAATGAAGAATATGACTTGGAACCATGAAAGCCTAAGGAAACTAGAGCATCAAATAGTTTAGCAAACCAAGCCTAGGGGCTTGTTTTAAATCATAAATTGATTTAAGCAACTTACAGACATGAGTAGGGCATTAGGGATGGATGAACCCTGGTGGCTGGTGCATAAACATTGTCTCTTCAAGATCCCCGTGTAAGAAGGTGTTTTGTATGTCTAATTGATGGAGTGGCCAATTTAAAGTAACAGCAAGTGAGAGAAGCAAGTGGATAGTCACGGGTTTACTACAAGGCCGAAGGTATCTGAATAATCCAGACCAAATTGTTGATGAAACCCCTTGGCCACTAGGCGAGCCTTGTGGTGTTCTAGGGAGTCATCAGCATGTCGTCTGGATTTAAGAATCCATTTGGAGGCCAGGACGTTGTATTAAGGTGATGAAGGAACAAGCTCCCACGTGCAGTTTTGAAGTAAAGCTTGGAACTCAAGATGCATGGCTGATCTCCATTTAGGGTACTTGACGACTTCAAAGAAAGAGGAAGGTTCTTCAGGTGTAAATGAGGTGAAGGAAGAGGTGGGAGCTAAGGAGGTGGTGAGAGAGAGATTCAGTTTGGGTTAAGGCCAGGGAACCGTACGATTTGAACACACAAGGGGTCGATGGATGTTGGATTTAGCACGAGTGACCATAGGATGTGTGATAAGTGAAGGTAAGAAGGTGACCTCTGTCGAGGTAGGCGATGAAGTGTTTGGGTTTGTTGCTGTTGAAGAGGCAAGGGGTTGGTTTCCAATGAAGAAGAAAGTGAAGCCGTAGATGAAATGGATGGGGAATAGGGGCTTGGTTGTAAAGGATTGTAAGTTAGACTTTGATAGGATGAGCCGTGTTGTGTAGAAGGGGAGATAGGTGAAGTGGGTGTACGTAAAGGGCAAGGTGAGGGTGGGCTGAGAGTAGGAACCAAAGGCCATGAGCAGATGAAGGCTGAGTGGATGTAGTGAGTGAAGCAGCAAACAAAAATGTATTTTCATTAAAGTTGACATCACGTGAAACATACATGCAACTCGAGGGAGTATGCAAACAAAGATATCCCTTGTGATCTAGGCTGTAGCCCATGAAAACTTAGGGCTTGGACGTGTAGTCCAGTTTATGTTTATTAAAAGGTCTCAAGTTAGGCCAGCACAAGGAAACAAAAACTATTAAAAAAGAGTAGTCTAGTGCATGATCCATTAAGACCTCATATTGGGAGTTATTTTGGAGGATGGGAGTGAGCATTTGATTTTTAAGAAATGTGGCCGTTTGAAATGCCTCAATCCAATATTTTTGAGGCATAGAAGAATGAGCTAAAAGAGATAAGCCTGTTTTGACTATGTGTCGATGTCTACGTTCTACACTCTCATTTTATTAGTGAGAGTAGAGACATGTGACAAGGTGAGAAATACCAATTTTCTGAAAAATAGTATGGACGGGGTGAAACTCACCACCCCAATCGATTTGGACAGAAATAATTTTGGAGGAAAAGAAAGTATTAACATAATAGAAAAGGCAAGAAATAAAGTGGAAACACTAGATTTTGATTGCATAGGAAATATCCAAATATACTTAGAAAAATCCTCCACTATTGAAAAATAAAAGCTACATCCATTTAAAGATAAAGTTGGAGCTGGACCCTATACATCAAGAAAAAGAAGTTCAAACAACTTGGACAAGCGAGTGGGAGAGAGAGGATGAGGCAGGGCATGCGCCTTAGCTTGGGCACATGCAGTAAGACCATGGTTAGAGGTGGAAAGATGGAAACGATTCATAGTAAGTGCCGTGACCCGAGTGGAAGGGTGACCAAGTTTAAAGTGCCATAGGTGAGCGGAAGTTTTTGCGTTGATGAAGGCGTGTGGTGGAGAAGGTGACGAAGCAGCAACAATGGATGGTGGAAGAACATACAATGGAGCGGAGTTAAGAGAAAGTTGCCAGATGAGGAGTTCAGTTGAGCAGAGTCGACGTGTTGAATAGGCAGTGATGACCCATCTCTGATGCTGACCTGGTCAGAGCCTTGATAAGAAGCAGAGTCAAGGTTTAGATTATTGTAATCTGGAGTAAAATGATACGTAGCTACCATATAGGGAAACCAACTCGAGCTTGAAGACATGCATTAAGGCATAGCAGTGAAGTGAGCAGCCAAATTCGATGGTGGTGGGCAGTGTGCCCTAGTTTTTGACAGACCTAACATGAGGGTTGAGTGTCAGTTTGATTAGGGAAGGAGTTTGACAAGGAACTAGAGCCACGAGAGGGGTTGTTACCGCAATCAAACCCATGTCCTGCACGATCACCACAAAAGTTGTTATGGCAATCGGGGGGGGGGGGGGGGGGGGGGGGGGGGGGGGGGGGCAGGTAGTTGTGTTATTGGCAAAGATAGAGGTACTTGAAAGAAGAGAGTTGGTTTGGTGAGAGAGTCTTGACTCATGATTTAGGAGATTGCTAAAGAGTTGATGAGGGGTAAGAGGATCTAGGAGGGTAGTTAACGAAGTGACTAGTGATTTACAATCAGTGCCCAGCCCTGCCAAGAGATAGATTGTAAATTCAAAATCGGTGAGTGGGTGGCCTGCAGCACCAAGTTGAGAGGAGAGATTTTTTGCTCTATTAAAGTAGTATGAAATCAATTCGGGTCCTTTCCCAAAGTTGGCTAGTTGAAACTTTGTATGCATGTTGTTTGCAAAGGATTGAGCTGAGAACAAGTTTTGTAATATCGTCCAGACTTGTTGCAAAGTAGTGCAGTCGAGCACTTGACTCAAGACAGGTTCGGAGAGTGAGGAGTTAATTGCAGAAATGACAAGTTGGTCTTGCAAAATCCATTGATCATAGGCTGGATTGGATTTGCCGTCGAGTTGAGATGTAGGCATGGGATGAGAACCATCAACATAATCATAAAGTTTTTGACCTTTGGGGAAGGGGACTATTTGGGCTTTCTATAGAAGATAGTTTTCTATGGTGAGTTTGATATTGATAGACTCAGTTGCTGCAGTAATGATAGAGGGACTTGCAGTGAGAGATTTACCAGGGGACTCCACTGTAAAGGGGACGTTTGTCCTTAGAAGCTCTGACTACCATGAAGAAACAAGTGACTCACAAAATGTTTGAATAAATGCCATATAGAGAACACAGAGAAGGCTGCAGCAAATACTTCTTTTCTTTTCTCATTACATCGTATACAATAGGTTCTCCTATTTATAGATACAAAAGAATAACAAATAGAATATTCTTCACTCAGTACATGACAGCTGTCTTATTACACAGCAGTATTACAAACGCTAGTGCTCTGTTGGTGTGCGCTCTGCTGCATTTTGTTGTGACGCAGGTGCTCTGTTGGTGTGCACTCTGCTGCATTCGGTTCTGTTGGTGTGCACTCTGCTGGGAGATGCCTTAATAGTGACGAATGAAGGAGATAGACGTACGGGTCTATATATAGCTGGAATAGATTGTGGTGAAGAAGATCAACTAGCTGGTTAAATGCCGCCAATTAAGAACTTTTTGGGCTCCTAGAATCAGGATTTATCAAATGCAAAGCAAGAATATAGGAAAAGTAAGGGAAAAGACCAAGGCCAAAAGATTTATTTTTTGTTTAAAAAGTAAAACTAACTGCAAATGTTGCTGAAGCAAAAAATAATATGGCAATACTTGGCCTTGCCTCTCAATTTGCTTTTATCCCAATTTCATAATTGACGTTAGACTCTAAAATTTCTTAATGGTCATGTAAGTGAGTAAACCTAGGAGATTTACGAAGGAATATTGTAGCATATATATACACACACATATATAGAGAGAGAGAGAGAGAGTAGGGCACGAAGAACGATACACATATTTCGATCGCAAAGGAACACCCAAAAGCAGATTTTCAGATTAACGTCCTCATCAACATGGCCGGCCCACCACCGACGAATCCAGCTCCTGGTATGCTCTCTCTCTCTCTCTCACACACACACACACACACAAAAGAGGATCACCCAAGTAGATTTATGATGGGGTTTATTTTTAAAATCTATTCTGTAATTTTTGAGTATCTTTTGGCGTAGGTACGTGCAGGGTTGTGAATGCATACATATCGAGTATAATTTTTTCATAAGTATAACTGAAGGAAGTTGAAAGAATATAATTATCTTGAAGATTATTATTTCCAATAATTAGTTGCCTTCTCAAATCAAAGTTCGTCAGTTCTTTGGAAATCGTGGGCATGTGAAAGAAAAACTCAAGAGGACATCAGTAAAGAGGAGATACTAAAGGAAGTCAACAGATGGCATGCATGCAAGCATAAAGTATTTGAGAAAAATATTTTCCTTTAGCTTTTTGAAACTTGTTGGGCTAAACTGATACTCTGCATTTGCACGACATTCTATCATCATAGCATAATTTAATTTAGAAAATAAATTTTAAAATTTGAATCTTATATATCAAATCTTACCATTCAAGTCATGATGTGAATGAATGGCTCTACAAATTGGCTTATTGTAAAACATGTTAAATGCACTATGATGATATTATCCAAATATTCCTACTATCAACAGAAGTGACAAGATTTACGAGAGATCTGCCACCAGCTCACTACATTTTGAAGATTGAGTCACTCTCAAAAATCATACAGATGTTGCCAGGGGAGAAAAAGCCCAAGTATGACTCAGAGGTTTTCGAATGCGGTGGCTATAAATGGTATGCCTATATGAATCCCTTAATTATATGGTACCATTAATTGATATTGCTTTCCTGTCAGAGTAATTTGATGGCTTTTGGTTCTGATCTTAATTTTTAATTAGGAAATTATCTCTCTACCCAATTGGAAGAAAAGAATGTGACAACGCTGAAAATATTTCACTCTACTTGGCAATTGAAGATACAGATTCTTTACCTCTTTGTTGGGAGGTTAATGCAATGTTCAAATTGTTTGTGTTGGATCAGATTCGAGGCGAGTACTTGGCCGTCCAAGGTAGCTGCTGTCTGATATGAGAAATATTGTTTTTTATTTTAGATTTAATCATTTCCAATCACGATATTAATGTGACAAATTTTAAGTAACTTGCCATTTAAATGAAAGGCATATATAGGAATCCACTTGAAATAAGTCGATCAACAGGTATGATTGAGATGATAAAATCTAGAATAAAGACCAGCATCACTGGTCTGATATATATAGCTATATCATGCAGGAATAAAATTAAATATGTGCAATTTAAGAATCCTTTTGCATGCCCTTATTGTTTTTTTCTTGTTCTTTCAATTAATTTGTGTTAATATAATTAGGCTTTTTTCCTCTATATAGATGATAAGGGGAAAATAAGGCGTTTTAATGCAATGAAAACTGAATGGGGATTTGCTCAATTTCTCCCCTTTACTAAGTTTGGTGATGCCCAAAGTGGATACCTTTTTTATGACTGCTGCGTATTTGGTGCTGAGGTTTTTGTCATAAAATGTACTGGTAAGGGGGAGCGTATCTCCATGTTGAGTCCTCCAATCAAAGGTTACTGCTGTTGGGAGATTGGAAAGTTTTCAGCATTAAATGTGGAATGTTTGTCAAAAGAGTTCAAAGTTGGGGAACGTAAATGGTATGTGTCGTTTTAGCTCATATTTTGCATGTAGTACTAGTAATTAAGTACTACTGTTCCCAAATTTTTACCTCTATTAATTCCATCGATGAACATAGGGAGTTAAAGCTATATCCGAAAGCAGTTTCAGCTGACGATGGTGAAAGTTATATCAAGTTGTTTTTGTCAGTGTCACGTTGGGATCAAACTCCCCCAAAAGGAAAATTGTATGCTAAATATATTCTACGTATAAGGGACCGAAGAGTTAATGGAAAACATGAGGAAGTAACAGGTAAGCTAGCTCCCATTTTGGTGTCTTGTTATATAATCAAAAGGTACTCTTGGTACAATCGATAAATTGTGATTAGGAAAATAAACGTTATATATTAATAAGAATAAGTTATTTCAATATTTTTAATGGCTTTCTCTTGTTAAAGGACAGAAAAAAAAAAAAAATGCTTTCAAGTTTTTTTTTACACACCCAACATATCATTGAAGTGGATTCCGTTACGATGAAAAACTATCGATGCTTATGATAGTGGCGTGTTGACGCACTACTAGGCTTGCAAGTATCAAAACTCTAGATGATATTCAAATGGTTGAAAGTAGTACTTCCATTGATGAAAAATGATGTTTTCAATCTGAATTTTGTTACCATCAATCACGCTACTACATTGAATGCTCTTTTGCAGATTCTAAATGGTTTTCTACCTCGAAAAGGGGATATGATCACCCAAAGTTCCTGTCGCTAAGTATGCTCAAGGATCCATCGAGGAGCCTTCTTGCAAATGACCTCTTGGTGGTTGAAGCACATATTGAAATAATTTCTATGGTCAAGATAAATTTTACTAATGGAAAAAAAAAAAATAAAAATTATATAGTAGGCTACAGCTTTAAGAGTTGAACTTGTTCTTACATAATATAATGCAACAAAATGAAATGCAAGCAAGAAGGACACAAGGACAATAGCCAAATCACACTTGAAATACACTGCAACACTCAAGAGATGCATGCAGCTGCTAAAGCTGATAAAGCATGCTACAATAAATGATGGCAGCTCCAGCAAAGAAAAGAAAAGAGATGGCAGAGAAAAGAAAAATATTAGCTAAGGAAATGCATGGTTGCACACAAAGAAGCATGAGGGACATGATGCATAAAGTTGACTTTACCATACTGTCCAAAAAGTTCTGAATTGATTCTTGTAGTTGTGGAGATGATCAAAAAGTTAGTTTTCAGTAGCTTTTTACATTTCTACTTTCTGCAATGTATATATGACCTTTGTATAGTCGAAAGTATCAATGAGAATCAGACTTCTTCAAACCCATATCAATCTTTGTTTCATTTGTTTCTTCTTAATTTCATTTTCTGGTCTCAACAGTTTCTAAAATGGTATCAAAGCACCTTACCCCCCAACAATTTCATGAACCCAGTCCTATAATGAAGCTGTCAAGTTTAAGCATTTGCAAGATGCCATGAAAGCTGAACTCCATGCTTTGGAAGAAAACAAAACCTGAACTGTCACCACCTTACCCCTCCAACAAAACTGCAATTGGTTGCAAATATATTTATGAGACCAAGCTGAAATTAGATGGATCCTTTGAAAGGCACAAAGCCAGTATTGTGGCAAAAGGCTACACTTAAAAAGAAGGATTTTACCTCCAAGAGACCTTCAGTCCAGTTGCAAAGCTCACCACAGTTCAAATTTTCCTTGCCATAACAGCCATTAAGAATTGGTCCCTCACTCAAATGGATGTGAAAAATGGATGTTCACAATGCCTTTCTACATGGAGACCTTGATGAGGACATTTATATGCAATTACCTCAAGGATATCACATCAAGAGTGAGCAGATCGAGGGGGAGAAACTGGTATGCAAACTAAATAAGTCCCTCTATGGACTTAAGCAAGCATCTAGACAATGGTTATCAAATTTTTCAAATTCACTCGCTGCCATTGGATTTCATCAATCCAAATCTGACTACTCCTTGTTCACTAAGGTCAATCCCAACGGTTTTAAAGCACTCTTAGTCTATGTAGATGACATCATAGTTAGAAGTAACTCTCAAGAAGAAGTTGACTCACTCAAATCTTACCTTCACAACGAGTTCAAAATTAAGGACCTTGGACCCCTCAAGTATTTCCTAGGATTGAAAGTTGCTAGGTCTTCATTTGGAATCAACCTTTGTCAAAGGAAGTACACCCTCAAGATATTAGAAGATTCAGGTCTACTTGGCACAAAGACAATTTCTACACCTATTGAACTGAATCATAAATTGAGCCACACCACAGAAGAACTTTTCCAAGATCCTACAGTTTATAGAAGACTCATTGGAAGGTTAATTTACTTAACCATCACTAGACCTAACATTAATTATGTTGTAAGTGTTCTACGCCAGTTCATGGACAGTCCCTCACAATCTCATTTGCATTCAGCCTATAGGATTCTCAACTACCTCAAAGGATCCATAGGTCAAGGCATTTTCTTGTCATCCAAATCAACTTTACATCTAAGGGCCTATAGGGATTCTGATTGGGCTGCTTCCCCTGAGAGAAGGAGATCTGTCACAGACTTTTGTATATTCATTGGAGAGACACTACTAAGCTGGAAATATAAGAAACAAGCAACAGTTTTTAGATCTTTAGATGAGGTAGAATATAGGGCACTGGCTTCTACAAGCTGTGAGATCAAGTGGCTTCTTAGTTTGCTAAAGGAATTTAATGTTGATCCTGCACAATCTGCTTCCCTCTTATGTGATAACCAGGCAGTCATCCACATTACAAAGAATCCAATTTTTCATGAGAGAACCAAGCATATAGAACTAGATTGCAATTTTGTTAGAGAAAAAGTCTTGGCTGGTATTATCACACCAATGCATGTGTCCTCATTAGTTGGTAGATAGTTTCACTAAGACCAACTTATACATTTTAGTTCTTATTATCTAAGATAGGAATTGTTAATATCTATGTCCATCTTGAGAATGAGTCTTATAGAATACAATGCAAGCAAGGAGGACACAAGGATAGCAGCCAAAGCATACATGAAATACATTGCAACACTCAAGAGATGCATGTAGCTGCTAAAGCTGATAAAGCATACTATAGTACACGATGGCAGCAGTAGCAAAGAAAAGAAAAGAGATGGCACAGAAAACAAGAACATTAGCTGAGGAAATGCATGGCTACACACAAAGAAGTACAAGGGACACGATGCATAAAGCTGACTCTACCATACTGTCCATAAAGTTCTGAATTGATGCTTGTAGTTGTGTAGATAATCAAAAAGTTAGTTTTCAGTAGCTTTTTACTTTTCTGCTTTCTGTAATGTATATATATGACTATTGTATAGTCGAAAGTATCAATGAGAATCAAACTTCTTCAAACCTCTGTCAATCTCTGTTTCATTTGTTTCTTCTTAATTTCATTTTCTATTCTTAACAATTTCTAACACTTGTAATAAAACCTAAAAAAACTACTCTACACATGTAGACCAAGGGCTTTAGTCACGTTCAAGTGGTAACTTGTAGCCTCAAGCCTGTATTAATTATTTTAACCATGCATATTTTGGCTGCAAATTCACTAAAGAAGACGTATTGAAAATCTTATTAATAAATCCAATAAAGCTACTGAACAAATATAATAATCAATGGAAACTCATTCCATTGTATACATTGACATGACCTATATTTTTTGTTAGTAACGATGACTTTAATATACTTTTAAGAGACAATACCTCAATTTTTATTAATAAGTTATCACTTACAATGGAGAAATACCAAAAAAAAAAAAAAGTAGCTTGGGATTACAACAAGAAAAACTCTATATGCAATCAGTGGGTGCAGTCAAGATGCAATCGTTTAACAGTTTGTATGGATGGCCCCTACTTTCTTACTCCCTCTTTCTCTCCATTAATTCCTCCCACTGTGTAGTCACTTTCTTCCTCCCTCTTTCTCTCCCCTTCTTTTTTCTCAACAGATGGCCCTCCAGTTCTGGAACCATATACCAACCTGGAGAGGTCGCAGTCCAAGGTCGTTAGCTAGCTGCTGTTTTATTTGAGCCTATGTGTGATGCCCCCAACTCTCATGTACACACACGTGAAAATTGAGGAGTCGGGATGATGACAACACCAATCATACATCTCATCAATAAGTGCCAAGTGTGTGTACATGCAAAAAAGTGTGCAACAAAAATGCAGCGAAAAAATTAAAATAAGTCAACTAAGTACCAGAATTGTTAAAATACAATTTCATTTAAATACAAGTGTTTCAAAAGTATTACAAATATCCGATGAAAACATAAATAAACCAAAATAAAATGGGAAATAAATCCCAACAATCGAGAAAGTGATCCCCGATCACTCATCTGACGAAGCCACATTCTTGGGTCCAACCTCCTCATCACCTGCATCAAAATCTACAATACCAAGAAACAGTGCCGTAGGTAAGTAATAATCCAAACAGCCTGCAAGATAAAAAATACATTCATACAATAACGATATGCATACACATGATGATAGATGCATGAGGCCCAAAAATCATCCTTTACCAAAATGAATAATTTTCCACACACACCAAAATCTCATTTGGCTCAAAAATCTAGTCCATTAAAACATCTACCATTTTTCCAAAAAATGGCCCAACATAAATCCACCATTTTTTCATAAAATAGTCCACATATTTCTACTAATAAAATCTCATCATTTTCCCAGAAAATGGCCCATTATCCATTTATCAAAACTAATATCCAATTTTAATCTGTATGCACTATGATCTCCCCTAAGAATCATCCGCACACCCTAGCTCCTTTCACCACACCACTGGTAATGACCGTACGTGTGACTTCGTAACGAACGATGCCTAGTTTTGCACCTAGTGTGTTCGTGGCCAAGCATCCTCTAGCCATCGCTAGTAGAGAGACCACGGAGTCGGCATGAAAGCGTTACCATCTCATCCGATCCATCGCCCAGTCATAACCCAAGCGACATCACTCAGTATATTACGCTCCTGAGTGACTAGAGGAGCTCCACCAAGATAATGCCTCATCTCGGCTTGAGGTTGTGATACACATATACCCAAAAATCCATTTTACACATGAAAACCTAGTTTTCATTCATGCTCATGAACGTGCATGCGATTATGCAATACACGACACAAATATCAAACAACCAACAAATCTCAACATCAACCAATCACACAAACAACTCCATTCTCCATTCTAACCGACCCCCGACACCTCGTACTCAATCCAGCACAACCAACCAATTTCACAAAATATTGTTAACACAAAATATATTTAAATCTCAAAGGTTATTTGGAAAATACTTATAGTGATTAAAGGCAAATGCTGAAAGATCAAGCACTCGTTAAACTTCAAAAGCGAGGTAAAAAATAAATCACCAATAATAACAACTTTTGGGACTGAAAATGGGTTTCAAAACATGGAAATTTTGATTGATATTTGGGGAATAAAAAGGGTTGATTAATTGAAATAAATCTAGAAAAAAATGGATGGAAGTGTAGCTCGCGGCTAGAACCAAAAATCCACAAGAACTAAAAATGAAGCTCATAGTTTTATGGGCAAAACAGGGGCACGACAAAAAAAAAAACAAAAAAAAAAAAAACAAAAAAAAAAAGAAGAAGAAAAAAGAAGAAGAAGATGAAGCAATAATTGGGGCTAAAACAGGGCAACGATTAGGCCAAAACAAATAGGAAATGCAAGGGGATAAATCACAAGCATGAACCATGAAATTACTAAGAAAAATCAGAGAAAACCAAGCATGAAAATGGAGCTAGCAATCGGACCTGAAAAATGGAGAATCTAGAGAAAATAAAATACTAAAGAGGAAGAAATCACACGATTATAGCAAAAAGGAACCTGAAATTTAAAGAGTTTACAAAGGAACCACCACCAGCCGAAAATGGAGGACTTATCGAGCAACAAACGACGGAAAGGAGAAGAAGAAATGAAGAAGAAATAGGAGAAGAAGAGCGGCGGCGCCACGCCAAGAATAGAGGGAGAAACTGAGATACAAGAAGAAGAAAGAAATAGAAATGAAGAAGGAGGAGTTGTCGGCGTGAAGGAGAAGAAGAGAAAACAAAAAGAAGAAGAAAGAGGCAGGGGCCTGTGGCTGGAGGAAGAAGAAAGAAATAAATAAAGCACTAAGGGCTTAAGGCCAAAACGACACCGTATGGAAAGGAAGAGAGGGTTGGGCCCGAAAATTGAAAAGGCTTGGCCGAAAACAAAGGAAAGATCCACTAGAAATAAATCCATTCTAAAAATCAAAGGTCTAACAAAGGAAAAGGCACAATAAAATATTTAAAACATTACAACTCAATATTAATAAAATAAAATATTTAAAGCCCAACAATAGAATAATTAAAGCAAATAGCAATTTAAATGCAAATAATAATTAATAACAAGAAAGTATACTAAAATAAATTGTACAACTTAAAAATCATAAAATAAATCCAACGAATAAAAAATTAAATTTAAGACAATAGAACTATTATTTATAATAATTTAAATAATCCTTAATTAAAACAGCACGTAAAAGTAGGGTGTTACACTCTGGTCTTGACTCTACCTCGAACATAACTTCCAGCAATTTGATTTGTTCTTCATTGAATTTTCTCATGTTCGTGTTCTTCCTTATACTTGTCAGCGTTTTTCAAGATCCAATTTTTATTGCTGTTTAGGAAATATTTTAGACGTTGGAACAATGAGATAGAGCAGATGAAGCAGTGTCAGTGTGGGCCTGATGCTGCTCTTTTCTAGGAGAATTATCTCCAAGCACTTGGGTAATATCCTATTGAGGTAGAAAGTGATGTAGCAATGATCAGTGTGTATTTTATGACTCTTAAATGATCTTATAAATTTATAAGAATATGACTAACTTTAGGATGAAAAACATCATCTCTTCAGATGCCTCCTAGTAATTATTATACTTGTGGAAAATTAATCTGAAATGCACTTTCAGAGACCCCCACCATTCTTTTCTCTGTAAAAAAGATCTATTTTCTGTTTGTAGCTTCCGATTTGGCTCCGCTTGCTTGCTGCCTCCGAATCCTCTCTCTTGTTTCCTTTTTGTGAATCCAAAATGGTGCCAGTAGCGAACAAGGAGCTCTAGCACATTCTGCATGTGCTGAACACCAAAGTCCATGAAAAGCAGAAGATTATGTTTGCCCTCACCTCCATCAAAGGTATCGGTCGCTGCTTAGCCAACATCATCTGCAAGAAGGTTGGCATCGACATGAACAAGAGAGCAGGTGAAATAACTGCTGCTGAGCTGGACAATCTCATGGTTATTGTTGCCAACCCTCGACAGTTCAAAGTCTCATATTGGTTTTCAAATAGGAAGGAGGATTGCAAAGGACAGCCAGTACTCTCAAGTGGTTTCCAATGCACTTAACATGAAGTTGAGGGATGATTTGGAATGATTGAAGAAGATTAGGAACCACTGTGATCTGAGGCACTACTGGGGCCTTCGTGTTCATGGTCAGCACACCGAGACTACAAGCCATAGGGGGAAGACTATTGGTGTCTTTAAGAAGCATTTATGTTTTTTTCCTTGTTTTATGCAATTAATATATGATTGCTTGCCAATGATTTTTGTTATTTAGCATGTGATCAAACATCATGAGACTTTTGTACAGTGGTCGTGGTTGGGTGGGACATTGTTGTTGGTTTCTTATCCATTTAACCATATTATCTTATTTGTTAAAAAAAAAAAATGTTTTACGTGTTTTTGCAGAGTATTCATTCGCCGCTAAAACAAATTTCACTGCGAATAATTATTGTTGTCCACTATGTTTCACTGCTACATGGTCAGTAGTACCCTATCTCAAAAGATATTAGATAGCGCACACATGAAGCACCGCAAATGAAAGCTTATTTGCATCAGTTTCATTCACCATAATAAGGTATCCAGAATAGACGCAAAAGAACATTTTGTGTGGTAAATAGC
This sequence comes from Carya illinoinensis, assembly GCF_018687715.1. Taxonomy (NCBI): domain Eukaryota; kingdom Viridiplantae; phylum Streptophyta; class Magnoliopsida; order Fagales; family Juglandaceae; genus Carya; species Carya illinoinensis. The sequence goes on from NC_056762.1 coordinate 27,753,289, forward strand.
TTCAGTAACGTCGATTTTCCACTCCGCAACATATACACTTGCGCCACAAATAACCTATTTCTAGTGTTGCTCCCTTTTATGTCGCCCATGAGAGGATGGATCCTTATGCTATTTCTGTCCCATTCTGTACGATGCAATGGTTGTTTATGGCGAATTTTTTTAGCAATAATATATTTTTGCAACCCAATTTTCTTGCTACAAATTTTCTTGCATTTATCAAATTTTGGTCACAAATGTCACTAAATTCACTGCAAATAAGTAGCTTCTTGGTTGCAAATAGCAAAACAATTTGCAGCAAAAGAGAATATAAAGGTTGCAAATGTCAATATATTCTTTGCAGCGATAATGATTTTATTGCAACTGTATTTTTCTTCCGCGAATGATTTTGCATTCATCTAATTTTTGTCAGAAATGTCAATATATTCACTGCAAAGAACTAGTTTCTTGGTCGCAAATAGTAACTAATTCGCAGCAAAAGGGATGATAGTTGGTCGTAAATACACTACAACAATTTGAGGTTTTTGCCACCAATTCTTTCTCCATGACACAAGAGGGTGGCAAACATCCACTAATTCTCTCCAAAACTAGTCGTGGAAAGGAAACATACTTTTTACCATGAGTTTAGTTCGGTGAGAATAATTTAGTGGGAAAATGAATTTTTATCACTAACAAATATATTTTTTGCCACCACTGGAATTAGTAGGAAAAAAAGTGAAAATAAAAACTTGGTCCTCATGGGTTATATCCTTTAACGTAGAATTTTTTTCTTTTGCCATGATAAGGACTTAATCGCAAAAGGTTATGAGGTCTCACATTATTGTATCCGTCGGTAGTTGTTTATTTGCCACGATGATGTATGCTTTTTGCGACGACTGAAAGTGGCCGGTATTGATAGAAAAATAATAGAAACGAGGCATAATCCCCGCGTTACCCCGCGAAACCCATCTTCCCTTTCCCCTTTCTTTGTTTTCCCCGTACGCCCTTTCCTTTCTTCCCCAACCATCCCCCTATGCCCTACCTCGCGATAATCACCATGGCCCTCTCCCTATAGACGGCGGCGAATTCGCAGGGAGCATAGGATCCGCCCCACCAACGCAACCTCACCGATTGGTGCCTATTAATTGTGATGATGCCCTAGACTCCAGAACCCTCTCTTCAGCCGGAAATCAGTGGGTGCGTCCCCTCTCTCTCTCAATTGATATACACAGTAAGCCTCTCTCTCTTCTCCCTCCGTGTTCTCTATCTATCGGTTGTATGATTGTGTACCATTATAGAAACTTTTGTATGATTGTATACGATTTGAGGGAAAATATTATGATATGGTTGTCACAACAGATTTGAGTGGTAATTGCTTGACTGAATCTAGATTTCTGGAGTTATATTATCTGCATATGCCCGCTATTTAGACAGGAAAAAAAGCTGAAGGATAACAATCAGATTTTGGTTGTTTTTTAGTTTTAACGAAATGGTAGACCAGCCCTATGTTCTGAAAATACCCCTGTATTAGATTTAGCATTTAGATTTATAATAAATGAAATTAGTTGCTTAAAATGCCATTAATTCAGCACTCTAATTAGTTTGTATGGAATTTGTAAACTGTATTGCACAAATGATAACCCATCATCATTTTCTCCTTCAATGAATAATCGAAAGTTTTTACGTTTTTTTGGACATTCTTTGTAATGAAAAAGCATACGAACAGAGAACATGATTGTTGTGGAGAATATTATTAGGTAAGATGTTGACGTTTCGTGAGCAGCCCCAAACCTTTATATTTCCCTTGAGATCTTTATTGCTCTTGTTTGGTTATTATACACAATCTCCTTGGGTAAATTTTTTGGCAATAAGTACTTATGGTCTGAAAACATAAAGGTTTGTTAGGGTGTCACATACTCACTTGTGATTGTATCTAACCAGCTGGCTCATGATAAGCTAGTACTATTTGGTTCTTCGCACACTTATTGTCTGAATCCACACATGATTTTTTTGTCTATCAGACATGCATGCATACATGCCCAGCTACTCACAATAGCTTAGTGTACGTGGGAATGCAAATTATAGGTATTCTGGCTAGGGGCCTATATTGTGTATGGTTGCATCATACCCTTAACAGAAATGTTGTCCATGCTGTTATAATGGTAATTAGGGTTGTCCAGACTCGTGGTTAAATTTCCTTTAACCCATACTCTATTGATTGGAAGGTGGAATTGTTTTTTAGTGTTTGTTCTCATGATGTAGTAAAGCTGAAATCAGTTCAAATGATATCCCAACTAGTATTCCCAATGCACCAGATTGTTGTCATGAAGGTCCACTGCTAATGGTCAATTTTCACTTTACCATTATTATGGTTGGCTTCTTTAACTCCTAAATTCTATGAATCATTAGCTGAGATCTTAGAATTTAGGAGATGGGCAATCTTCCAAGGCTGGTTCTTTGGAGCAAAGATAGCCCTTATTGTAAGTAGCTCAATGTGCCGTAATTCACATTGAGCTGATGTGCTTTGCTTTTCTAGACTCACATCTCCACTATAATCACAATTATAGTGGGATTTGCTCCAATGATCCACTTTAACATCTTGTAGTGGGGTTTGCTTTAAATGGTATTTTCATGTTTTTCTCAACTTGGTATGAGACAATTTTTCTGATACTAGCAGTCCCGCACAAGTTCTGATTATTGTTGGTCACTATAATTGGTTAGCTTAATAGTGCAGGGTTGATTCGTGTTTAGGTGAAACAACAAATGGATTCTTTTGTATGTTGGTATGTTAAGTCAGCTAAGAATATATATTCTAATGGGGCTACTCATACACTAGGGTATGAACTCTTCAATAAGGGATTAGTAAAGCATGTGGTTGATATGGAAGATTACCCTTCTTGTTTTCATTCCTTCATTCTGCTACCGACTTCTCAACCCTGTATTGGAAGGTACTCCCTTTATGAAAATTTACATTAACCATACTTTCATACACAACTTTCTTCTTCAAAAGGTTAGGGTTATTAGGACTGGCCCAGATTAACATAGCTCTTATAATAGAATAAGAGCTTTTTCTCCCCTCATATCTCATGTATGTGGGGATTGCACATTACTCTACATAACCCCTAATACATGTTTAGCATGGTTGCATTAACATGCTGGATCATTTCTGCATTACCCTAAACCATTTTGATTTTTACACTCTATGCTTAGCATAATTTGAACCTGCTACCTAATCTATAATTGGGGAATGGTAATCCAACCAATTCACACACACACATAAACCCACTCCTCTACCTATATAGTTAATTATATACGGAAAAACAGAGGGCAAAAACATTGGTCTCGGTTTCACCCCTTTAGGTTGATTCCCCCCAAGGTCAACGGGCTGTCCACACTAGATATCCTCTCCTTTTTAGTGTCTCATGTCATGTCCTAATATAGTAATGTTGGTTATCTTGATCAAGTCTGATCTTCTTGGGTCTATTATCCCCACCTGACCAATACATGAATTCAGATTTTCCTGTCAAATTTATGCAGAGGCTGTGTGTCACAAACAATTTAATTCAGATTTCTGATTCTCTTGACTTCAAATGATTTTAATTCTCAACATAGACGTAAGGATGTAAATGTAGTGTGTTTAAATTTCAATACCAATGATTTTGCCGGACGGTGAATTCAATCCCTTATTTCACCGTTTATTGTGTGGTTCATCACTCATATTGATATTCACTCTGCGGATAAACTGGTTAATCTTTAATGGATTCATGATTGGTGCGGGCCATTTTCAGTTTCTCTATCCTATCCTGTTTTTATACATCACCCGAAGCCGAAGGAATTTGTTTTTTTTTCGTATTTATTTTTTCGTTTTTTTTTCCCACATACTGAATTTTACCCTTGAGTTATACATCATCTTATTAATTCATGCGACTATATTGTTTTGTAATATTATGACTTTGTAACATTTCTTATTCATCATATACTATTTTCCCATATGTAAACCTTCCATATGTAAACCTTCCAGTATGTAAAACTTTCACAATGATCCCAACAACTATATCCGGGGAAAAAAAACTGCAGCACAGATAATCCATATACATGTTCAGCTACAAAAATATATTTGCCGTTATCCATATGTAAACCTTCCATATGGATCCACCTAGTTTGCGTCTAATCACCTTAAATTTAATTTAAGGTGTAACCAAAATCATTACTAAGTTAGAGGGCAGGACACTCCAATTCTGATGCTAGCTTCTAATCCTTTGGGAAAGATACCCAACTCAGATTAACAGCATGTGGACTACACATGCTGTTAACCATATGCATTTGGTCCCAAGCATATAGTTAATCTGTTTGGATTTTTTAAATAACTATCTCTGTATCTGCAACCTCGCCCTAAACAACAATCTTGTGGGACCAGCTTGTAATTGGCATGATCATTACATTGTCAATCTCTTCATGATGGCCACACACCACACTAATGTGCAGCTATTAACCGCCTTCTGACTTAAATGGATCAGGATGCCGCATGTTCCCATTAATTAACTACACGCAACAACCATAGGCATGCCAATATACTTTCATGTATGTGATCTTTGACCTTATACATCACAGTATTGGATGATTTTGAGGTTTAATTGTTGGATATTTAGTTTGAAGTCCCCAAGGTGAAAATACTTGTAGGTCTCCAAGATTTTTAACAGCTATTGACAGTTTCATAGCTATAAATCATTCTGAAATACTCTGTAATCTACCAATATCCTAATATGTTGTTTGCTTCCATTTGGTCAGCTTCATACTATGGATAAGTCTTGGATGCATATCAATGATAGATTGCATTCCAGTGACTATGCTGAAGGGGTTAGACAATTCGTCGCTATGGCCATTTCCCACACTGCTAATACTGATCAGATTAGGTGTCCATGTAGAAGATGTCGGAATAGAGCTTTCCACTCCATTCGTACAGTTGAAGATCATTTGTTCTTTAGAGGGATTGATCCAACTTATACTCCATGGATATTCCATGGAGAAGATGATCCATTCCGGAATTCAACTTTTTCGGACGAAGAAGAAGATGATCCATTGGCTCATAGTGATTATATTGATGATCTCGATGAGCTTTTAGATGACATCCATCATGGGTCGTATATGGATCATCATATCAGAGTTGACGGTGAATCTTATGGTGGCGATCAGCCCTCCACCTCTACTCCTCCTGTGAACTCTAATTTCGAGGACTTGGTAGCTGATGCACGACGTCCACTTTATCCTTCATGTACTAAGTTCTCAAAGCTATCATTCATCGTTAAGCTGCTTCACATCAAGAGCATAGGTGGGTGGACCGTGAAGTCTTTTGATATGGTCCTAAAGCTCTTGCAAGAGGCATTTCCTGATGCTCTATTCCCTGATTCATATAATGATGCCCGTCGCTTGGAGCGGGCATTGGGATTTAGTTACGAAAAGATTCATGTCTGCCCAAATGATTGTACCTTGTTTTGGAAGGAAAATGCATCGTACAATGATTGCCCTAAATGTGGAGCATCTAGGTGGGAGCAGAGCACAATTCAGGGCCGAAGGATACCACAAAAAGTACTCCGACATTTTCCCCTTAAGCCGCGCTTGCAGAGGCTATATATGTCAAAGAAGACAGCCCAAGACATGAGATGGCATGTAGATGGGCATGTTGACGATCCGACGTGCATGCGACACCCATCAGATTCGAAGGCTTGGAAGGACTTTGATAAGAAACATATGCCATTTTCCACAGATCCTCGCAATGTTAGACTTGGTTTGGCCAGTGATGGGTTTAACCCATTCAACAACATGAGTAGACCGTATAGCATTTGGCCAGTACTGCTTGTGCCGTACAACTTGCCCCCCTGGCTATGCATGAAAGAACCATACACTATGCTCTCGTTGCTAATACCTGGCCCTAAGTCACCAGGTAATGATATTGATGTCTTTCTGCGTCCTCTACTCGATGAGTTGAAGGAGTTATGGGAAGAGGGTATTCGTACGTATGATGCATACAGCAAACAACACTTTATGTTGCATGCAGCGCTACTCTGGACAATCAATGACTTCCCCGCATATGCCAATCTTTCTGGGTGGAGTACAAAGGGCAAGATGGCATGCCCCCATTGCATGACTGACACAAATTCACAATGGTTGGTATATGGCCGCAAGCATTGCTATTTGGGTCATCGACGATGGTTGGCCCCAGATCACAGTTGGAGACGGAAAAAAAATGCTTTTAATGGACATGAAGAGCACAATCTCCCCCCATCAAGGGTCCAGGAAGAGCAATTGCTACAACAATTGAGTCAAGTGTCCCATCTTCAGTTTGGTAAATCTTCTACCAAAAGGAAACGAACTCCCAATCATCTTAATTGGACGAAAAAGTCAATATTTTTTGAGCTTCCTTACTGGTTATCCTTAGGTTTGAGACATAATCTGGACGTCATGCATATAGAGAAAAACATATGCGATAACGTTGTTGGAACATTGTTGAATATTGAAGGTAAAACTAAGGACTCTGCCAATGCACGTAAAGATTTGGCCAATCTTGGAATAAGGAAAGAATTGCATTTACAACAAAATGGCGAGTCTATAACCATGGGTCTTGGATGCTACATGTTAAATTTAAATGAGCGAAGGGCTTTTTGTGAGTGGTTGTCAAAAGTTAAATTCCCTGATGGGTTCGCATCGAATATTGCCCGGTGTGTCAATGTTCGTGAGGGAAAGATCAGTGGAATGAAGAGCCATGATTGTCACGTATTTATGCAAGCACTGTTGCCGGTTGTTATTGGTGGGTTCTTACGGGCCGACGTGCGTCAAGCCTTACTAGAGTTGTCTTGGTTCTTCAAAGAATTATGTTCCCGAACTTTGAACTTACCAGTGTTGCATCGTCTTCATGCTAATATTCCCTTGATTCTCTGCAAATTAGAAATGATATTCCCTCCAGCTTTTTTTGATATCATGGTGCACCTCTCTATTCACTTGCCAGAGGAGGCTCTACTTGCAGGACCCGTGCAATACAGATGGATGTATCCTTTTGAGAGGTACTTAGGAAAGTTCAAGCGGTACGTCCGCAACAGAGCCCGTCCTGAAGGCTCAATTGCTGAGGCATATGTGCATCTCGAGTGCCTTACATTCTGCTCTATGTACCTCCATGATATAGAAACTAAGTTTAATAGAGAGGAACGCAATAGTGATGTACTTAACAGTTCTGCTGAGGAGGGGAATAGGGCAAGTTTATCGGTTTTCTCACAGAAAGTTAGACCATTGGGGACAGGGCACCACCACAAATTAGCCGACATACTAATGGTCAAGGCCCGATGGTATGTTCTTAATAATTGCGTGGAGGTAGAGCAATACATTGAGTACGTCCATCATCCTACTGTTCAATACTTTAGGTTATCAACAGCAATTGCTGATACCTTCTAACAAAATACTTGTATTGACAGGGAGCACTATAACAAGATGAAAGAAGAGAACCCTGATAACATCGATCGTAGGCACCAGAGTCAATTTCCATCGTGGTTCAGGGCACGGGTAAGAGTTTGTTTCCTTCTGGTCGCATGTAGTTAAGTTAACGTTGATATTCCATAATTAGCTGTAATCATTTACACTTTCGCTTTCCTCTTGTCTGGTAGATTCGAGAGCTACGTGCAGTTAGGCCAACAGAGGTATCCGACGACATATATGCATTAGCATGTGGTCCAGATCCATGGGTCGCATCTTATGCTGGATGCATAATGAATGGTGTTCGATTCCATTCAATGGAGCGTGAAAGGCATCGCCGCACTCAAAACAGCGGGGTTGCGGTGCATGGTGAGCATCGGGGATCCACCGTTGACTTCTACGGAGTGTTGCATGATATTATAGAAATGCGCTACATGGGTTGGCGTAAGGTTTATCTATTTCAATGCTGTTGGTATGATGTTGGCGACCCGAGAAGGGGGATACGGGTTAGGGACCACTTAACGTTGGTGAATACTGCTAGGCAGTGGTATAAAGATGAGCCGTTTGCCCTTGCGTGCCAAGCAAGTCAAGTATTTTATTTGTCCGATCCAATTTTGGGTGGAAGTTGGCAGGTCGTCCATAAGGTAACAAGTAGAAATGTTTACAACCTTCGCGCAATGACGCCTGTTGAGGATGCGCTTGATGATGGTGAGTCATCATGGGATGACTCAGACGATGACCTTCGTAATGCACTAGACAACTATCCCCCTACTCTTGATGTTGATGAAGCCATGCCCGATCCACTGAACCGACTCGGTGAAGAGCATTTGCTAGTTGAGACAACAAATATCTCGCGTCCAGACCCGGCCCAATCAATCGACGATGATGTCGACTCCAATCCTGACCCAGGTGACGATGAAATGGGTTGTTGGAGGACATAAGTGACGATGACAACTCGGACAACGAGTCCAGCCATCCTCTGACTAGGGAGGATGATGATTAGTGCCCCAAGACATGATTGTAGTGAGTTTATTTGATGATGTTGAAAAGAAAATTTAGGAGTATGTCTAATATTGCCTGTCTAGTAGTTTTACCAAGACTAACAATCTAATATAGGTTCCATAAAGTTTTTATAGTTGCTCACCTGTAGTTGTAACTAATAAACTATAGGTGATTAGTTAAGCTAACGTACTTGCTGACTACGTGTATGTGTGTAATGCGCAGACAATGAATGACATAGGGTATCGACTCCATTTTGCTAGAAGATCAATGGGAAGCAAGCATGCGAATGCATATAGGTATGTTCTTTATGTGGTTAGCGTACAATGTTCCAATGGCCAAAGTTGAACAAATTAAGTAAAACATGTGGTCATTGGTTTCCCATGACCATTAAATTGATAACCAAATTGGTTGGGTTAGGTTGTGAAAGGTTGCTGTTTAACAAAATTAGATAGAGCTCAATTGGTATTCCATGGGTATGAAGTTTGGTATACATAACAAGGCAATGTATACATGATAATGTAACTAATAATCTTTGTTAACTTAGAAATATAAGTTGCTCAGTTACTCATAGATGGTCATTACATATTTTGTGCAGATTTCGGGGATTGCACATTAAAGCTAACGTGATGCTTGGAGAACCTACATGAAATGTCGAGCATCTAAGTTAGTATATTTTGTGATAGTGTGTTGGGATTTAAATGGTACAAATTGCTAGGCTATGGTTACAGTTGAATGTTAGGTTGATATTCAAATGGGAACAATTTAAGTCTTAAAGCGTAATTTGTCTCAACTGAATTCTATATTCCACTAATAAGTGAATGTGGTTGTCCTGGCTCATGTGGATTTAGTATGGAAAAATTGAATGCAAGTAGAACAAGATGTGTCCATATAAGATGACATAAAAGCACGCTGCATGGATGACATAGGGTATAATGCATCCGAATGGGGGAGTGATATAAATATTAATCCTAGTTAAGGGGTGAAATAACATTTGGTAGTTGCTGCAAAGTTAATTATAATAGGCGTACATGCGGCTAGTTATGCTCATCTAGGGTATATTATGTACTAAGATGTTTGCGAGTTAGTCAGGTTCACACACCATGGTGAATGCAAGTTATGTAATATTCGTTTACGTAAAGAACAACACTTTATGAAAACCATATGGATGAATCAGAGGTTTAAAATCTGTTTCACACAATATTAATCCTACTTAAGGGGTTAAGTAGAAACCAATGCATAAAGTTACATTGCCCATATCATATAGGTAAGTATTACTACTGACTTATATGATATGGCATGTGTGAAATCATAGGTAAAGAGCTGCGGCAGTTATACAACCATAAATGGAATATTGAGTGAAGATCAGTGAAATTTTATTTTCCATTCGCAGGCATGCGGGAAAATTTGTGATGGAGATGCCATGATCATTAAGTTAGCACAATCCAGAAAATAGAATATAAAATTGATAAGAATTGTAGTCTGATTTTTTTGAGGGGTCTCCCTTCGAGAATATAGCATCTGTGGTTGTGAAAGTTATATGTAGATGAACCAGTAAAGTACATTTGCATAAAGTGAAGAAGCAAAGTGTTTCTATATGATTGAATTGTCTAAAACAGAGTCCAGCTTCTAATATGTTCCTGACTAGGTGCAAATTGATTAATAATGAATTAATTAAGTATAATAAAGGGTTAGTGAGGTTCAGATAATCATCCACAAGCTAGCTTAGCTTGTGGATGATTATTAACTATGATACTCTGCCCAAAGTATGCATTATATTTGTGGCCAGGAAAGAAAAGAAATGTCTACCAATTATGCTGGCACAAGATTCATTCATGACTAGCAGGCATGGTTCCAATTGGAATATGTTTCTCCTACTTTAAACCCAAAGTACATCCGCAATATATAACTATAACAGGGCAGTGGTGTAAAGAGCTAAGTAGTTATTGATCCCCAGGATATTTTTTATAACACTAAATATCCTTTAACAAGCAATATTTAGTTACTCTTCAAAAGTAGTTCATTTAATGGTATGTAAGGATATAGAAATTGATTTATATGTATAGCAATGTCAGCATATATATTGTGGAGGGGAACGAGGGTGTATTTCCAGATCCAAATATTTCTAGAAGAGGCTTTTATGCCTAATTAATAACCACCAAATTCCAGTGAGTATAAAATCAGAATGCAAGCAAAATTAATTAAAAAGTTGCAGAATAAATTATAAGTCTCCTACCTAGAATTGGTGAATAAATCAATAATTACTTATTGCTCACCAACCTACCTATAGGGAATAATTTATAGTTTCCACTAACATGAATATCTCGCGTCCAGCGCATATACAAGTGCAAAATGTACTATACAGATTGAAATATCTGTATAGCAATTTAAGTAAGGGATATTTGCAAGTGCACGTAAATAGCATTCTACAAGGCATCCAACACAGATTAATAACCCAATGGGTGAAACTTAGAAAAGTGGTGGACATAGATAATTTAAGTCAAAATACAGAGCGGGAAAATTGTAAAATTCAGGGCGGGATATTTTAATTGTGATGATGCCTTTTGGCTGGGAAATGGCGCCAGTGATGGGGTCCACAGCAAAGCTGAACTGCAGGGTGGATTGATGAGGAATTGACAGCAGGGGAGTTGGTGGCATCGTACAGCAAGCTGAGAGGTTTGAAGTAGAGTCATACATAACATATTGGGTTCCTCAGTTCACGTAAAGCAACACTTCCAGTTGAGAAAAAATTGAGAGTTTTTCTCAACCTTTTCCTTCACTGCACGGGTTCACCTAGACTCCCTTCTGAGCTGCTGGCCATTTCCTCTATATCCATTCACAACCCCACAGCTTCTCTATCCTCTTCACATCTGCCAGGCAAGCCAAAGTGGAAGGAATAGTCAGGTACACATTGCTACTCTACACAATTATATTTGTGCAACTCCTTCTGAATGGATGAAAAGGTTATACATTCTCGACAGTTCTCTGTTTTTTTAGCGTGTAATATCACTTTACAAAAACCTGTTCATGTAAAGCATGGATTTTTCTTCTTCTTAGGCAGCAACTAAATTGTGGTAGGTTAAATTTAAGAACATATGTTGATTACATATCGGTTTGCATCAAAAAAGTTCATGCACTATACATCACAAGCATGTTATATTTGTCAAAAAACCATGCTGTTTTTTACACCAGCTTCATACTTCGAACAGTGCTACACAATGGGTGCTTTGTGCAATATTGTAGTAGCTGTGGTAAACCAGATACCCAAAGTGATCATCCTTAATACATCATGCATTACATAGCATGCATTGAACTCTCTTCTGAGCTGTAAGCGCTACTCAGTTATATTTTTATAGACATGGACATGTTTAGTTCCCTACATTGAGTATTACCTGGCTGGAATTTACAGAACGTTGGTGAAATAGGTTGTTCCCTGTTTTTACATATCAATGTAGTTTCTGGGTGGAGTAAAAGATAAATTTTTTTACTTTTCTAACACATAATAGCATCCACCTATGTGCACATCACAGTTGAAGAGCAGGACACCACTTCAATACTAGCACCAGTAATAGGGTAGGTACAGATGATTTTATCATGTTAGTATTACAATTTAGCTATAAATTGTAGAATAATGAAAATAGAAGTAAAAAAAAAGTGGTTAATGACTTCTTATTGATAAAGACATTTTGGCAGGTTCAGTTTGGTAAAATTGAGCCCTATGATAGTTAGAATATTTTGTTAAAATGACAATCACAGAGTTAAGACTTCAAGAAGACATATTAAAGTAACATGGGGAATGGTTAGTCTCTTACCCCACTAACTTAGAAGAGCCTTACATGCCTTGTTTTGTGAAACCAGCTGGCCTGCTACTTAGTGTTTTTTACATAAAACACAGAGGGCAAACTTTGTCGCATGGGGTCAAAGTTGGAGCAAAAACTTGTCAAATATTTCCCCCCTGGCTATATCATGTTAGTATGATAGGAAATCAATACTATAATGTGGCAAACATAACAATTAGAGGCTTATTTATCATTATTTTACATGTCGATACTGTTTTGTTTCGCAAATATGTACTTAATGTTGTAAATATGTTCCTGGTTGGATGCAGCAAAAACAGTATTGATATCCACCCAATAGCAAAGTCAAGGATGGTGAGAAGTATAAAGTTTCGGGGGGGTCGAGTCCGACATGGTAGAGTTCAGCTATGTAGTAGTCAAGTACAGGACACGTTGCCTCCGAGCACCGTGTTGCGGGATGAGCCGGACTCAAATGATTCAACTCAGGATGTAGGAGCAGCGGGTGCAATAGAGGTTTTGGGTGGACACCAGGTTGGAGATTCAATCACTAATAGAGGTATGTCATTCGGTGCAATAATCCAAGCTATAGCATTTACTAAGTATTTCTCAATTGATACACAATCAAATAGTAGCCTAATGCAATCTATACTAATGGTAGCTATATATATATGAGACAATAGTTATAACAATTTTCTGTATTGATGTAGATCCACCCCCTAAGAAAATGGGAAGAGGGCCAGCGAAGGGCACTCTATTTGAAAGGATGAGAAAAGTGGGAAAAATACCACTTGTTATACAAGATGGACATAGAGGGCCATCTTGCGAGAATGCAGCAATATTCACTGGGCGACTAACGGATATCATTAAAGTACATGCCGACATGAGGCATGCCAGTTGGAGTTGTGTACCTGATGATGAAAAGCAAGAATTGATTGACCGTGTTAGGGTAGGACTCTGTTTTTTAATGATAAACAACATAAGCTGCATTCGTACATATCCAACCCACAAGCTGGATCATGTTTGGCATTACTTTATGTAACAGCTTTGCTTCTTTGATATTGCAGGCAGATTTTGTTCTAGATTGGAATAGAGACAACCATCGTGAGATGGTTGAGACACATTTGGCCGACAAGTATAATACATATCATTATGCATTACACAAAGTATATTTAAAATATGCTTCACATGAAGAGGCCCTACGTGGTGGGACGGACAAGGTGGAGAAAGCTGTATGGGAAAAGCTCTGTGAACGGTGGGCAAGTGCAGCTTTCAAGGTATAATTTATGGACATTAAGTTTCTGCTCTATTTAGACCTTTATAACAAGGTCTGCAAAATTCTGTTCAGTATTGTAGCAACATAGCTGAAGGCACCTCCCATTTAATTAGGTTTCATATTCCTGTTTTTCTCGCACATGTTAAATAATATAGACATAATGTCGTTTATAAAGGGGCATTAATAAAGTGGAAACGGATGCAGGAGAAATCCAGAAGGAACAGTTCAAACAGGCAGAAACTCAAGGTCAAACACACCGGTGGCCGAAAATCCTTCATACGGATACTTGAGGAAAAGGTTTGTCATATGCATATGGTATAAAACCTTCCAGATTATGGGTATATCAGACAATAAAGTTACTCTTATTTGTGTGTTTCAGCGGGAGAAAGCTTCTAATATGGTAGAATTCTACAAGGAAACACATTGGTCAACACGGAAGGGTAAATGGATCAATGCAGCGACCGAACACAATTACGTAAGAGTGTTAGATTTAATTTTATATCTTTTAACAGGTTTCAAAGTAACATTAACAACCCCCTGATTTTCCTTTGATAACATTTTCAGAATTTGATGATTGAAAGGTTAGCTGAAAAGGATACTGAAGACGATGTAGAAGAAGCTGCTGACACGGTCTTCAAAGAAGTTTTGGGAAACAGACCTGGCTATGCGGTAGGCTTAGGGCACATGGTGATTCCAGACCCCTCTCCTTCAATGAAGAACAGTAGGGCATTTATCCGGCTATCGGAGGAGAATAAACGGAACAAAAGTGAAGCGGAAATGTATAAGAGCAAACTCGATGCAATGATGGGCGATATTGCGGAGTTGAGAAGGAATTTTTCTGAGCATGAGAAGGTCTTAATGAGCTATAGGAGCACTGATCAGCAACTTTATGGTAGTGAGTCTCATGGAGAGACTCAGCGAGATGCTTAGGCATCTCACTTGATATTCCAGGATTTTTGGCCATTGGAAATATTTTGTGGGACTCTATTTTTTGTGTGTTGTTTATAACATTTGTAACAATCCAATGGCCAAAGACTATAGTTAATTATATGTATTTTGGTACTTTAGTATTATAGTTAGGGTGCATATCTATTAATAGTGCAGGAAATGTAAAGCTGAAGGGTATTACTTTTTGAGTTGTAGCTATGTTGTTGTTATGAGAGGGTAAGTTCTCTCTCTCTCATATAGTAAAGATATGATCTTATGCTTGGGTCAGATTTGATTAAATTGACAGAAAAACTCCAAATCAGAAGGCTGATTTAAGTGTTTTCAAAATTGCAGGTTAGAAGAGTACTGTCCAGCTTTCAGTCATAATGTCCATCGTGGAAAGTAGATGCAGGGTTTGCTCATCTGATGATATACATTTTCAGAGCGGGAGGTAATTAGCTGGGCTGTAATTTGGGTATGTTTAGGACTCTATATTTCTACACACTTAGTGGAAATTTTCTCACTAATATCCATCGAAAGCACCCAGTAATCTGTTTGAGGTTTGGTTTAACAGCCCAAGTTGTTAGTTTATATGCTATAGTTAAATATTCACACCTAAGTAGTTAGATAAGATAAGGAAACCCTCTCTTATCTAACTATTTCGGATATATAAGGAAATGGTAGTAAAATGGACTACCGTAATCATCTATGTGTGGATAATAAAGTGGCATGTATATCTGGTATTGCTGATTGACCAACACTTGATGGATAGTGCGAAAATAATGTAGCTTTAAATTATTTTGTTTTCGTAGTTTTCAGCATATGAATTTTTTAAGTTTGATATTGGATTGTGCATTTAAATGAGTCTCTCTCATAAATTAGAGGAGGGGATATTTGACATATGTATATTGGTTGAAGGGGTAAATTGTTACAACAGATTGTGGGTCATGTGATGATGTGTATCTAACCATACTCTCATATGGGAGATTCAAGATACTCTGTAATCTACCATTGCTATGGAAGATGATGTTTCTGGGTATAAATATGGGTCGGTTGTTTTCTTGCAACACTAGCCCAATTCCGAATAGCAATTGGGCTGTTCTTAAATAACGGATATATTTAAGCATGTATTAATGTATTGCAAGCATGTGAATGGCAGACCTGCTATAGCTATGACAACTTGTAGAATATGCATGCAGGAACACAATAGCTTAATTCTAATGGTAGGTGTACATGCTCATTGAATGATGGTCTTTTGTATGTGCCAATTGAGTCTCCAATATTTAATTTTCCATACACGCACGAATTGCATTCATACAGCTAATTATAATTAATAAATCTGTATATGCTATAAGGGCTTGAGTATCTGTATTTAAAAATAAACCCAAGGGTATTATCAACGATTAGTATAGTACATTCCCACCCCATGCCATGTCATATAGTAAGAAGTATTCTCTTAGTTTTACACTTAACTTTTTGCTAAATGTTAAGGTAACATTTAGCAACCTGTTTTTGTGTTCATCAGGATTTCAGATTGTTGTGGAGAAAGATGTCAGCAACATCATCATACCCACACTACACAAGCTGTCTAGATGGACATTCTTCATGTTCACAATAGATGCTGCTGGAGAGAGTTGTGTTATCACCTGCTATATGTAACATGAATTCTGTCTTTCCCTTGTTGTACGTGGAAAGGAATGTAATTAGCAGTTTAATATATATGTTGGCAAATTTGGTTATTAAATGCTATTTCTATGGATGTTGGTAGATTATTGCTTCTTTATGGTATGGATATGATTTTTGCTTAACAGGTTATTAATTATAATTAGGGTTGTCCAGATTGGTGGGGTTTTGTGTGATTGGTTTTGAAATTGAGCAGATATTTGGATGCACTACTGTTGGAATGGATTTTACACTGATTTACCCAGTGTCAAATGATAATTCTTTGTGTCAATGACTGTGAATTCTATTCTTTTTTGCAATGATCATTGTTAAGAAACAAAAATGTGAGGTAAGGTGGCAGTGTATAAAGGAAACACTTGTGCCAATATATATTTAATTTGCATGCTTAGATTCGTGGTACAAAATCTACTACCCAAGAAATGGAATGGTGGGGAAAAAATTAGAGGAGCTATATGGACTCCCAATTAAGATAGACAGCACGAAGGTTGTCATGGCAAAATTCCATTTTCTGCAACAACCGTAATTATTGGACTGATGACTATTGAAATTGTATCCACGAGTGAAACCATCCGAATTCACTAATAGCCACCAGGGAAAATTATACCATATAGCCTATTGTCACCATAAATGATTGGTGCTAAATGGAGTAACAAATGGATTCCAATTTGTATTTCCGATCATATTCTTCGTGGTAAAAACATAACTTTTACCCACCAAATGCAGGTTTTGTGATAAACTGTTATTGTTCATGAATTATATGCCACCACACTCTCACGGCATCATTTGGTGGAAATTTCTTAATTCCCACGTAACTACCATGTTTTTCCGACTAATGTTACTCATGGAAATAACAAGATAAGCCACCACAAACGCACTGATGCACTATACTTTTGTCACGGCACAAGTTCATGGATTATAGAACTTTACCCAGTATCTTAAATGGAGGGGAAGACTTATTAGCAATGATACATTTCATGACAAATACTTATTTGCAATGGAAGGATTTTCGAGGAATTCCTTCTTTTGACAAGGACGCTGGTAAGTAAATATTATTTATCACTATATCACCTAATCCGAAACGACTTATACTCACGATGAAGTCAGTGGCTAAAACTTTTATACGAGTAGACGAGTGACGGTGAAATTCATGGCTATAGAGGTTTTTCGGACTGCGGCTGTGGTGACAAGTGATGTTCCTCTCACCACAAAGGACAAGGTAGCAAGGCAATTTGCCATGAAGGGAAACAGGTTTCTCCACCCCGAGCTGTCGTGACAAAAAGTGATTTTTTCCCACCACTTAATGAATTCATGTGAAAAGGTTAGTGCTCATGAATTATATGCCACCAACGAGTCACGAACGGAATTGGTGGGAAAAGCTGTTTTTCTCACATAACCCCCAGATATGGCCACCAAATTGCCTTGTGGAAAAAACCGAAATTTGTTGTAGTGATATCATAATAAAAATAAACCTGGGTCTCAAATCAAATCATAATAAACCTCAAATGTTTTAAGTAGCTAGCTAGCTACTTAAAACATGATTAACAACATAATCCAACCTATTCATGGTCTCAAACAGAAATACGCATCTCCTAACTAATTACAATAGTATCATTTATATTCCAACCATAGAGCAATGCACTGAAAGCTATCATAATTTTGATGTACCAAAGATTTGATCTGTCTTCATCCACTACCAGTGATTTACCAATCACTCTATTACATATAATAGCAGGAAGGAAACAACATACCTAAATTAGCAACTTCTTACTATTCATTCATATGAGGCAACCTAAATTAGCAACTTCTTACTGTTCATTCATATGAGGCAACCTAAATTAGCAACTTCTTACTGTTCATTCATATGAGGCAATAGTTTTTGAACATTTAATACAAGGAAACTATAATATGTATAAATATGCAGACAATGTACCCTAGTAGACAACATTTGAGTCCTTTCTATCATGGAACCATCAGTATCCCTTTGGCCCAGAACCAGAAGTTGGCCATCTATCTTAGTTTCACCAATCACCCATCAGCCCTCATCTTGCCCAACAGTTTTTCCTGCATCCAAATAGAAAGTCAGTAGGGTTAGATAATTCGAGTAATATAAATTTACAACAAACTACATCCATCAAGTACATTGCTGTTTAACTAAACATGTACCTAAGGTGAACAAATTTTATGTGGGGAACCTAAACCATCACAGGTGAGTGTACCCTACTCATACCTCTTAGAAAGAATTGTAAAACCGTGCTATTAAGTCCCCCGAAACTGCATCCTCAGTCCATATATCATTGACTCATAGTGCCAAATAAAACCATCACAACATTTAAATGTCTATCGTCTAACTTAATAAATGCCATTCAGAACTACCCATTCTAATCATAAGTGTATGTATTAACTAAAATTATTTCATAACTAACATTATTATAAAGATCAATTAACCCCATACTTCAAATGAATTATGTAACAGAAATTACCCTATCAAACGAGACAGCCATTTAAATGCTCCTAAATTAATGCTGAGAAGGCAGTACCAAACTAGATGGTAGGAGTTTTTGAAAAATACCTGTTTGAAAGGGTTGTTGCCCCAACATGTCCTGCGATCTTGCACATATCTAACTCTTCAGTACCATCGGCTTTCCCTCTTTACTGGCCATGGCTACAGCAGGGGTTCATAACAACCCATTCCCGTATAGTCCAACCTGTGTTCATTTCTCCTTCACATCCAACTTATCAACCCGAAGTCCCTTCTATCTATATAGAAAGGAGGGAGTTCGTTACTACCTATAAAGCCAGGCTAAAAGCACTTAAAAAACCCCAACTTTGTTGTCCAAACAAAGATACATCCACCTCTCTCGGCAAACACCCATCCATGATAACTCCAGAAAGCCAGTCACAAAATATGTCAATGTCATCAGCCAACAACATGTATGTATGCTGAAGGTATGCATGGGAACGCTACTTACTAATTATAATATTAGAGCAACATCTAATCTGGAATTCACATGGGAAAGACGTAGTACTTTGTTTGACTATTATACATCGAGGTTGATAGATGTAATATATCCTTAAAAATTCGAAAAAAGAAGAAGAAGGGAGCTATCAATGCAACATGTACAAACTCATGGGTATATGTAGGCCAACTAATTCCTATAGACTCGTCATGAATGCGTAAAAGAGATAATGAGGGCAGGGTCGTCGATCAATTTTACTCAATTTCTAGCTACTATAAAATTACAAAATATAGATCAAAAGGTCTTTTTCTTTTTCTTTTTTTTAATTTTTATGTTCAAGTATTGCTACTTAGAGGTCAATATATAAAAAAAACTAGCTATTGTTAGACTGATTTAGCCTTATTACAATAGTATATTTAGTGTGTCACTAAGCGACCTTGCAAATAAGATAAATATTTCATAAGAAAAACATTTGGTTCAAAGAAAGATCTCACAAGAAAAAAAATTTACAAACTCGTTGTGGTTAAAAAAAAGTTGTAACATTATTTTTATTATAAAATTGATCTAATATGTCTCTTTAGTTCTATTACAAAAACAACAGCAGAAATGCACAAATTTAATGGAAAATCATCGATCCTTAAAGAAAAATATATCCAATTATTTTTAAAGGATTTAACTTTATGAAATTAATATTAGGAAAATATATATAGGCAAGCTTTTAGATAAGCTCCAAGCTACTTATAATGCATATATATATTGGAATGTATATATACATATACATTCCAATATATATATACTGTATTACACACGAAACTCAAGGATTCAACATTCATGAACCACTGAATTAATGGGCTACGGTGAGCTGATCTTAGTTTTGATGGGTAGATTGTTGCAAAAGTCATGCAACGAATTAGCTCACAAAGACGTGAGCATACAGCATGATCCAACCCCCAGCCTCAATGCATTTAAATCCTGAGGTTAATGTGACATCCAGCCCTTCAATTAAGCTAGACTAGTGCTGGTGGCTTATTTTATCCAGATATCAAATATTTAAATTAACGTAAGGAGCCAATGGCAGTATGCAACATGTGAATATAGTTGACAAAAAATCTGAAATTCTTGGTCACTAATTTTGTAGCATGTATTAAGCACTAGAAATGGTCAATAATTTCAAACCCACACGCAAAAACAAAGAACCCAACTCACGACAGAAGTAAATATGATTGTGCACTAAATTTACAATCATATAATTCATGAATTTGAGGGTTTCATGCAATGGGTGTAGTCAACCAATCATCAACAATAATATACAAGAACCACGTCAAAGATAGGGGCAGGGCAAGAGATATTGAGAGAGGGGGGTGAAACAGACCAAGTCATGAATGTGTAATAAAAAAGGAAATCATAGGTTGAGATGAGTGGAAAAGAAAAGATTACAAGTTATATGTACCTTATTGTTGGGGAGGCATGATTATGGGCGGGAGAAAATGTCAGACGGAGGGGGAGAGCTGGTTTCCAATCGACAACGATTTGTTCGATTTCTACTACAAATATATATATATAGAGAGAGAGAGAGAGAGAGAGAGAGAAAGAGAGAGAGAGAGAGAGAGAGAGAGAGAGAGAGAGAGAGAGAGAGAGAGAGAGAGAGATTACTTGCTCCATTTGGCGGTGACGTAGAGGCGTGGGGGACTTCCTTCGATGTCTACACAAACCATGCAGGGACCTTATAGTTTTGAATTTTGTACAATACCAGTACGGTCAAAATATGTCGTTTCCATGACTTAGCAGGTATAAATAAGAATATAGTTTCATACTAGTTAAAATTTCAGTTGTTTTGGTCTATACCAGTTGATATTTCAGTCTTTACTTTTTTTTTCTTTTTTTCATTTCATTTC
This sequence comes from Carya illinoinensis, assembly GCF_018687715.1. NCBI lineage: Eukaryota > Viridiplantae > Streptophyta > Magnoliopsida > Fagales > Juglandaceae > Carya > Carya illinoinensis. The sequence continues at coordinate 27,774,257 of NC_056762.1, forward strand.
TTCAAACTGCAAACTTATTTTTTGACCCCAATTTAGACTATTTATAATTTATATATATATATTTATATATAATTTCTTCATATATAGATTATTATTTTGGAATATAATTTTTGTATATATTCGTATATAGACTATTCCGAAATGGTACATGAAACGGTACTAGTATCGAAATATTTTATTCCAATGCCTTGACCGATACAGCCTCCGGTACAGTAGAGTATCGGGATGGGTGAGAAGAAAAATAGAGGCCTTATATTTAATCCCCTATTTGTTATGGTGAGGAAAAATGCTACAACTAAATTTGCTTTTGTGTAGATTTGTTGTGTCGGATAAAGATCGCTCTAATAAATCATAACCCAGTGCAAAATCAATCCTCCATCATATTTGAAGCAGTGATTGTAATTTCTATCTCAACAAATCATTTGTAGAATCATTGTTTTGGTCGCCGTAAGAAGATAGACTTCAATTGTTGTTTGCATCAAAAGCATACAATACTAAAAATAATTTAGCTGGAAAAACACTTATGTGTTGTAGTTGTGTCTTCCATCAATGAACATGTTAGAGCAGATGACTTGGAAGTAATGCTTTGGGAAGCTTTTGCCCACCTTGTAGTAGAGGGTATTATGCTTTGGGGGTTTTGGGAGTTGTTTATGAGCCAAGACAATGCGCATCTAGTGAATGCAAAGGGTGACATTAACGAAGCCGGTAGAAGATATCTCGCTCTTAAACAGGATTGGTTGTCTCATGCCCATGGCCATGTCAATGACCAATGAGAGTTCAGGTTTAGAGGCTTTCATGGAACAACCGCACCCATCTTGCTTCTATGGCATAATGACTCAGACTTAGAGAGAGAGAGAGAGAGAGAGAGAGAGAGAGAGAGAGAGAGAGAGAGAGAGAGAGAGAGAGAGAGTTGCTTAAAAATTTGTATATGGATAACAGGCTAGTGTATGAAAAACAAAATATCCAATAGATGGATTTATTGAAAAATTTTGGAAAAAAATACATAACCAGCCACAAAATAATTGATCCCAAAAAAAAAAACAAGGAAAAAAAGAGAAAGAGAGATGAGAAAGAAGAAACCAGAAGAAAGACAAGTTTTCAGAAAAGAGAAAGAGAGAGGTCTAGTTTGCTTTTGTCCTTTTTACTTTTTTTATTCCTCACGTTTACTTGCCGCTTGTATATGTCGACTGTACCTAGCAAAATTGTTACAACAAAACCCCAAAACCAAGCATCTAGGAAGACTTTATCAAATCATTATTAATAAAATTCAATCAGTCCATGGACAAATGAAAATACTTACACCCAGATAAAAATACCAAGCATATGCTTAGGAAGTTGAAAATTAAAGGGTATAAGCAACTTACAGTATTGTCGGGAACCACATAAGAGATAAAGTTGCATGTAGAAAAACGAATTTATCTGTAGATATTATTGATACTAAAGCGAAAAATAGTTCTTAAAGTGTAAAATACCTTCCCAAATATTGGAATTATTCCAAAGAGGTTGGGTATCATTATTTAAACAGTTAACTGCAATGAGAGAGTCTGACTCCACAATGAGCTTTGATGCATTGAGTTCATAGTATAAAGTTAATCAAATTCTCAAAGCTGGCAACTCTAAAAAAGTGTTATTGCAAGTACTAAAATAACAGGAAAAACCAGAAATAAAAGAACAGGAAAAATACCTTCACAACTAGCTGACTCAGGATTACCTTTGGAAGCACCTCAGAATTTAGCTTTAATATATGAATAGAAGGAGGAACCCGGATTTGGAGAGCTTCAAGAACAAGAATATTAACATTTGAATCTAAAGCCTTGGGCTTGAGAAAGGAACTTAACTCTCATAATAATTTCTTGATCTTCCAAATGATATTCATGTTAGTGATAGAGATGTATGTCTTCAAATCGAGTTTTGTCCTTATCAGTCAAATCTTCCTAAAAAATGAGAGATTATAGTAAGCTGAGCAAACATATGAAATTGGCATGAGCCCCTAAAAAAGGACCACAATTGAATGTAGTAAAAAATTTATGAAAACTAATCTCATACACCATAAGCCTATAAAGCAAAATCCAAGAAAAAATGATTGTCAATCAACCCAAAAATTGTACTTGGAAGACCTTGAGAGGGATGACCTGGTTTTGAGTAAACGAAAGAGCAGGAAGAGAAGGGGAATGATCCATAAATACATTCCAAGTTGACGTACGTGGATGAAAAGTTGCCATCCCAAGTGTATTCCCATGCTCTAGCATCGGGACTTGGTAATAGAGCCATAACGAATCAACTTCTTGAAGAAGAGAGTTATCACCAGCAGCCATGAGCAAAGGAATGTTCCAACATGTGGATGAACAAATGTCTTTAATTCTCAAGTGAGGGTTGGAGACAATGAAACCGTTTTGGGCTAAGAAATTGTTTCTACTCCAATTATTGTACCAAAAATTGAAGGCATGAACCTTCATCAATTTTTCATTGACTCTCAAGGTTAATGATTGAAAGAAAAATGCAAATGACTTTCTAAGAATTAAAATGAAAACCTTAGCCATGATAAGATCCAATGAGGGAAAATTGCTAATATATATTTTTTGTGCAAGAAATTAGCCCAAGGAGAGCTCGAAGTAAGAAATCTCCAAGCTAACTTACAGTCAAGAGCCCTAATCATATTGTGCAAGTTTTTAATATCCAACCTTCTTCAACATACCTCCTTCAGAGGTGGGTCAACAAATATGAAATCAAGAAATCTACTTTTTCTTATAATGATCGCATGTCTCCCTCCAGAAAAAATAAAACAAAATAGCTAAGGTTATATGAATGGAATTAATGACATTTTTGAAAATTAAGAACCTAGAGAATATGAACAGGGAGGGACTGGGATTGAAACAAAATATAAGTACCAGGAAAAGAAACATGAGAATACTGAACAAACACACCACAACATACAATGCAGCAACCAAGTTGATGAAAAGCACAATGCAATAGATAAAAGGTGTAAAGCAGTGGCATAGAAAAGTAAGGCAATGGAAGAGCAGCATGGGGCAACAAATCACTCTCAAAGGCTGCACAGATTGCACAAAAAATCAGATAAAGTAATGAAAGATATTGAAAGTAATGCCTTAACCAATTGACTGCAATAGATTACTTGTAAAACAATAGAAGATAAAAAGTTGATTTTAGGAGTACTCTTCCTTTTTGTTTTCTATTTTGTGTATATATATATAATAGAACTTTGTATCAAACATTCAATTCAGTGAGAACCAGATTTTCTCCACATTGTGGCTTCACCTTAAGTTCTTATTTTCACCTCTAACATGGTATCAGAGCAGGCTAGTTGTCCTACTGTATGTGCTTAAGTTTGCAAACAAACCTCATTTCCTAAGCCATGACATCCTATTCTTCTTCTCCTATTTACCCAAGTAGTCTCTTCTTTCTACATCATAGTGACAATGGTAACAATGTCATTGTCTCACCCCCATTAACTGATTAGAATTACATATCTTGAAGCAAATCATTTCCTCTTTCCATTTCAATCAAAAACAAGTTAGGCTTCCTAGCTGGCACCATTTCTACTCCTGAGTGGTCAAATCCCTCATATGTGTTATGGCTGAGATGCAACAACATCCTACTTGTGATATTCCCTTTTTATGTGTATTTTTATTGAATATTTTTTAAAATTATTATAACTAGTGTTTTCCTTATTTTAAATTAAAGGTGATTTTTGCAGTATTATTTAATGATTTTTAAGTTGTGAAATTATTTTAATATGCTTTCTTGCTATTTATTATTATTTTATATTTAAATTACTTTTTAATCTAAACTAGTTATTTTGGGCTTTAAAATTATTGTGTTTTTAGATTTTATTATTTTATTTTATTTAATTACTGCATTTGAATTATTTTATTTAACTTGTTTTGAAAATAATTTTCGTTGGATCAGTTTAGTAACCCAAGTTGTGAGGGTTGAACCTCATTTCTTTCCATTTCTTTTTCTTTTTCCCTTTTTCTTTTTTCTCCTCTTTCTCTTTTCTCTTTTTCTTCTTTCTTCCCTGCTTTTCTCTCTTCCCTCGCGACATCCCACTCCCTCTCCCTCATCATTTTTTTCTTCCCACCCTAGCGTCACCGTCACACCGCTCTGTACCTCACTGCCCAGCCCATTCTCTTCCCCTCCGGCCTACGACCTTTCCCCTCTGTTTTTAGCCCATCATGTGCCACCCATCTCCCTCAAGTACGGCTTCAAAACGCAACTCCATTTTGTGCTCCCTAGCCACTGTGCCTCCACCGTTCACTGCCAACTCTTCACCACACCACCATGACCTCCCAGCATCCTCCACCATGAAGCCCAACCCACGACAACCAATCCTTCCCCTTAAAGCAACACAAACACAGCTCCACTTCACGCATGGGTTCCTCCCCGTAGTGCCGCCGAGAGCCACCACACCACCTCACCGCCGTCACCATCGTCTTCTCCTCACACCGGTGAGTCTTCCCTAGAGTCCCCAAGTCCAGCTGCGCCTCTACCTTCCCCCACTCTCCCTCACTCTCTCACGGCCTCTTCTCCTCAAAGTTAGCCGATCTCCTCCATGCGCCGCCACCCAAGGCCAGTAACCACCACTACCAACTCCATGGACCTCCATGAACCCCTCCATGGCCAACACAAGCCTCCCGTAGCTCCCCTTCGAAATTACCACTTTGAGACCCACTGCCATAGTGCATTTTGCACTGTGACATTGCCTTTCTGCCACCTTTTTGCAGCTCATTGATCCTCCTAAAATTATTTTATAACACTGTAAGTATTTTCCAAATGGCCTTTAAGATTTAAATATATTTTTGCATTAACAATAATTGTGATTTGGTTGGTTATGCCGGACTGAGTTAGAGGAGTCCAGGGTCAATTGGATTGGAGGACGGAGTTTTGTTTATAATTAATTGATGTTGTAACTTGTTGTTGAATATTTTTGTATCTTGTAGTATGCATTGCATAGTACACACATGTTCATGTTTGTAAAATGGAAACTGGATTTTATGTGATAAATGATTTTTAGGTATGTTTGAAATGAATGAATTGAATGGTTTGAGTCAGAGGTACTATAGGAATGGGGGTAAGCAAGAACGGTGGTAGAGTCCAGCCTGTGATTCCCGCCTACAGTGCACTCGTAAGGATGATGGTAAGCAGGGATAGTGGTAGAGTCTCGCTTGCGATTCCCGCCTATAGATGGACTTGTAGAGATGGTGGTAAGCAGGGACGATGGTAGAGTCCCTCCTGCGATTCTCACCTACGGTGCTCTTATGGGGATGGTGGTAAGCAGGGATGGTAGTAGAGTCCCGTCTGTGATTCCCGCCTACAGTGCTCTGATGGTTTAGTTAATGGGCCATTTTCTAGGAAAATGACAAATGTTTTATTGAATTGGAAATGTTTTGGGCTAAAATGGGATTTTGGTGTGCATGGAAAATGTGGACTTTCGGACCTCATGCATATGGCATCATGTTTATGGATATTGTTGTTGCTTAATGTATTTTTATATTATGGGTTGTTTGGATTATTACTTACTTGCAGTATTGTCTTTGGTACCATAGATTTGGATACAGATGACGAGGAGAATGAGCACGAGAAGGCAGCTCCGCCGGAGGACTGATTGGAGTTTTGCTTGTATTATTTGGAAATTATTTCCTTGCCTATAAATTATGTATTTTGATTTTATGATGTTACTGGAAATTTGTAATATTTTGATACACTTGTGTTTAAGCAAGTTTGTCTTTTAAACAAATTCTAGTACTTATTGGACTGACTTTTATTATTTGATGCGTTATTTTTTGTAGACTTGTTGTATATACACACACTTGGTACTTAGCGATGGGATGCATGACCCATGTTGTCATCATCTCGACGCCTCAATTCCTGTGTTTCCGTACTTAGGAGTTGGGGGTGTCACACTACTTGCTTGGATCCTACACTCTGTTTCAAAGGATATTGCATATAATGTTTTTTTCATGACCTCAGCTAAACATGATACCAGGCTTATGAATTATGATAGGAGATAAAAGATAAAAGATGAGGGGATCCAATGGGATATGGATATCACCACCCAAAAGAAGATAAGCTTACCACCCAAACAAGAACACCAAAGGGATACAAAAATCACCTCTCTAAAGAAACTCACAAGGGATACAGAGCAAGAACTCGCCACTTATTGGAATCCATAGAAGGACAAGAGTTTTAAGAAAAAGCTCTTCTTCACAAGTAAAAATGCTCAATTTTGTAATCAACACAAATCTGAATTTTTCATTAACATAAAGTTATATAGAAAAACTTGGAACACCCTCCAAGCATGGGTAATTAAAGTTTTCTACTTTCCAACTAACATTAATTAAGAATATTGCCAAGAGAATTCCAAATGGCATGAGAAAATCTGAAAATTCGGAACATTCCACTAGACTTGCATAGTCTTCAGTAAAATCCTTATAACTTCCTCTGGAAGACTCCAAATTGCACACTGTTTGATGTGTTGGAAACTAGAAACATGAGACTTTCCAATGAGATATAGCTTAGAATCTTCCCAGAATTACGTTTCAAAATTATACTGGAAAATGAGTTGGGTAATGAGTTGGTCTTTGGGAAAAACTTAAAGAAAGACTTGCTCGACCTAATGAAGCTCAAATTTCTCACCTTCAACACAAGCTCAATAGCATTGTTCAAAGAAATCTCTTAGTAAGTGATTACTTCACACAACTTAATGCTATTTGAGAAGAGTTACACAGTTACAGGCCTCTTTCTTGTTGTTCTTGTTGAAAGTGTACGTGTGATGCTTTTAAAACTGTTGGTGAGGTCCAACAAAGGAGATTATGTCTTTAAGTTTGTAATGAGCTTGAATGATAGTTATGATTATGTGAGGGGAAAAATCATTTTACTACCTCCCATGCCTTCATTGGTCAAACCTTTTCACTAATTTAACAAGAAGAAATACAATGGCAAGCAAGGAACACGGCCTTGCCCATCTCAGAGCCTTCTACTCTTCTTGCCTACCAATATTTCCTAAAGAAAAAGGAAAAATCAGACTTGGTTTGTCACCACTGTGGTAAGGTTAGACATACGAAGGATAAGTGCTATAAATTAGTAGGATTCACACCAAACTTTAAGTTCACCAAAACCAAGTTTGGAAGTAATCCTGCTATGCCTCTCAACTGAATCTTTCTCAAGCACAAGCACAGCATCTCATGGCTCTTGTCAATGCTTAATTCTCTCAGCTGAACTTGGGACAAACCAAGCCAATATTACCTACTCTTGCACCTGCCAAACCAGATACTTGTGAAACCAATTCCTCCATCACACATATTCAAACTTAGCAGGTAATTATCACTACCTCTCCACTCTTTCATTACCTGTTAATCTCTCCCATCTCAGTATTGTGAATCACTATAAACACAATTCATCTTCCCAACATGAGCACCCTGATGTTTATAACACACCATGGATCATGGATATAGGAGCCACTGATCACATGGCCCACCTCATTTTTTGACAAACCCTCATCTTGCATACAAGCATTTGTGCAGCTTCCAAATGATACAAAGGCTCAAGTCACACACATAGGCACTGTCAAATTTTCAGAATCACTATTTTTGACTAATGTCCTATGTGTGCCCTCATTTACATTCAATTTGATCTTAGTTAATAAGCTTGATAAAAGACCAGATATGTGCCTATTTTTCTTAAGTGATATGTGCTTCATTCAGGCCCTCTCTTCATGGATGACAATTGCACCTACTAAGGTTCATGTTGGCTTGTATTACTTGCTGCCTTGTTCCCATGATAGCAACATTAATCCTTCTTTAACTCTCTCCAATCAAACTTGAGTCAACTAAGTAGCCACACAACAAGTTTTTGATCTGTGGCACCTTAGATTAGGACATTTATCTTCACAAAAGATGAATTTAATTTATTCTCATGTACCTAATATAAAGTCCAAGGATCAATCTCATTGTAAAATCTGCCATTTGGCCAAGCAAAAACATCTTTCCTTTCCTTCAAGTGTGTCCACTAATTCATTCCCTTTCGACCTAATACATTGTGATATATGGGGGCCATATTTTCAAGCTTTATTTTAGGTTTTCATTACTTTTTTGCTATTGTGGATGATTATTCTAGACTGACTTGGGTTTTTTTCTTTTATGAAACTAAAATTAGATGCAAGATCTATCTTACAGTCATTCTTTCAACTCATACACACTGAATTCAGTAAGAAAGCTATAAAGAAAATCAGGACTGACAATGGCCTTGAATTTGATATGGCTAAATTCTATAAAGACCATGGCATCATTCACCAAAATTTTTATGTGTGTACCCCTCAACAGAATGGTGTTGTTGAGAGGAGACACCAACACCTCTTTAATGTGGCTCGAGCCCTTCTCTTTCAACCTGCATGGTCCACTCAATTTTGGAGAGATGCAATTTTAGCAACTGCCTACATCATTAACAGGATACCAATACCTCTCCTCTCTAATAACTCTTCTTATGAAATGCTCTCTTCATCACCACCTTCCTATGCTCACCTTCGAGTTTTTGGATGCCTATGTTATACTAGCACCACCAAACATCATAGAATTAAGTTTGAGCCATGAGCTAGGCCCTGCATTCTTCTAGGATACCCTGCTAATGTCAAGGGTTACAAGCTTTATGACATAGAAACCCATTCGACATTCATTTTCAGGAATGTAATCTTTCATGAATCTATCTTTCCATTACAATCTCCCACCTCCATTTCCTCTTTCCATTCCTCTAAGGACATCATTCTTCAGTTCCCCAAAATATGGTACTCCCTCCTACACTACTAGATGATTCAATTTCACCCACTTCAATGTCACAATTTGCCCTACCAGATGACTCACAATTTGTCTCACAATCTATCTCACAATCTGAAACACCCCATCCTGAAACATCTTTCCCCTCTACCTCCCTTGATTCAACTCCTCTTCCACCCCATCCTCATGAGCTGCAAACCACCCCTCCTCTCCGAATGTCCACTAGAGATAGACATCAACCTACCTATCTCCATCAATACTATGTCAGGTACCAGCATCCCATCCCTTCATCAATAATTCATCCACACCCTCATCAACTCTTCACCCATTCCATCATCACTTGGCCTACAAACATCTCTCCTCATCCCACCAATCTTTTTCTGTTTCCCTCTCATCATTTTCTGAACCATCCTCCTATAGTGAAGTTATCCATTTTAGGCATTGGCGGGATGCCATGAGCACTGAATTCAGTGCCTTAGAAGAGAACAACACAAGGACTATTACTCTTCTTCACCCAACAAAACTACAATTGGTTGTAAATATGTCTTCAAAGTCAAGTTCTAATCCGATGGTTCTCTTAAAAGATACAAAGCAAGGCTTGTAGCAAGGGGATACACTCAAAGAGAGGGTTTTGACTTCCAAGAGACCTTCAATCCAGTGCCTAAACTCACCACAATTCGTGTCTTCCTTGCCTTAGCATCCATTCAAAACTAGTTTTTATCTCAAGTGGATGTTCATGGTCCTTTTTACATGGGATCTCTCGATGAGGAAATATATATGGACTTACCACCTGGTTACAACATTCACAAAGGGTAGCTTGAAGGGGAAAAACTAGTAAGCAAGCTGAATAAGTCCATCTATAGACTTAAACAAGCATCAAAGCAATGGTTTCAAAATTCTCTAATTCACTCACTACCATTGGCTTTCATCAATCCAAATCTGACTACTCTTTATTCACTAAAAATAGTCAAAAAGGAGGATTCACAACACCTTTAGTCTATGTGGATGATATCATAATAGGAGGCAATTCTCAAGAAGAAATTGATCTACTCAAAGCTTACCTTCATGGAAAATTCAAAATCAAGGACCTTGGACCTCTCAAATACTTGCTAGGACTAGAGGTTGCAAGGTCATCAGCTGGAATAAATATTTGCCAAATGACGTATACCCTCGAAATCTTTAAAGACTCAAGGTTACTTGGCACCAAGCCAGCTTCCACACCCATTGAGTTAAATCACAAACTGAGCCATACCACAAATGAAATCCTACAAACAACCTATAGATCAAGACTCTTTTGAAGGCTCATCTACTTGACCATTACCAGGCCAGAAATTACTTATACTGTAAATGTTCTGAGCCAGTTTGTGGACAAACTCTTACAAGCTCACCTACACTCGGCTTACAGAGTTCTCAAAGGATCTTTAGTCCAAGGTATCTTCCTATCATCAAAGTCATATCTACACTTGAAGGCCTATAGTGACTCTGATTGGGATGCTTGTCCCAAGACTAGGAGGTTTGTCTGTCATAAGTTTTTCTATATTTATTGGAGACTCATTGATACGCTAGAAATCAAAGAAACAGGTGACTGTTTCTAGGTCTGAAACAGAGGCAGAATATAGAGCATTGGCCTCTACAAGTTGTGAAATTATTTGCCTTATTGGTCTGTTAAAAGAATTCAACATCAGTCATGCATAACCTGCTCTCTTGCTCCATGATAACCAAGCAGCCACCCATATCACAAAAAGCCCCATCTTCCATGAGAGAACTAAATATATAGAACTGGATTGCCATTTTGTTAGAGAAAAGATCTTGGTTGAAATCATCACACCTGTCCGCATTGCCTCAAAGTTCCAACTAATACATATCTTCACTAAGGCCTTGACAATTTTTGTTTTTTCAGTTCTTACTATCCTAGATAGGAATACTGAACATCCATGCCCATCTTGAGGGGGAGTTTCACGAAACAAAATATAAGTACAAGGAAAAGAAACAAGAGAACACTAAACAAACACACCATAGCATACAATGTAGCAACCAAGTTGATAAAAAGCACAATGCAACAGCTAAAAGGTGTAAAGCAGTGGACAGAAAAGTAAGGCAATAGAAGAAAAGTGTAGAGTGACAGATTGCTCTCAAAGGTTGCATATATTGCACACAAAAGCAGATAAAGTAATGAAAGACATTGTGATACCCCGTTTTTATGTGTGTTTCTATTGAATGAGTGTTTTAATTTAATTAAAATATTGGTTCTTTTATTTTAAATTATCGAATTTGAATTGAATTTAATTAGTTGTGAAATTTATTTTGAAGTGCTTTCTTAATATTAGTTCTTGTTTTGTGTTTAAATTGTTGTTTAATTTATTTTAGTTTATTTTTAGATTTAAAATTTAGTTGTTAGTTTTTACTAGTTATTTATTATATTTTAGCTAGATGTGATTTTTAAATTATTTTATTCGTTTTATAGCTTTTAAAGTTATTTTCGTCAGATCAGTTTCTGGACTCCAGAGGTGAGGACTGGACCTCATTTCTTTTCTCTATCTTTTCTTTTTCTCTTTTTCTTTTCGCCTTTCTCTTTTTTTTTTTTCTCTTTTTCTTTCTTTTTTCTTCTCTTTTCTCCTTTGGCTTTCTCCCTCCTACGCGCACGAAGCCTTGTTGTTTGCCTTCAACCGCCCAACGCCACCACCGTGTACTACACTACCCACCCAGATTTCTTCCCCTCCGACCGGTGAACATCCCCACCAAATTTCACCTCCATCCGAGTCACCATTAACCACCACGAGCTCCTCCAAGCCACACGGCTTTTGGGCCATTTCGCCACCGTCATTCCACCTCCAGCCACCATCTCTTTAAAACTTCATCACCAACCTCTTGCCATCCTAAACCTATCATTTCCAGCTTCGATCCGTCACCAGAGTAGCCCACACAACCACACTTTCCGTTTTGCACTTTTGAGCCTTCCACCGCCGTTTCCTCCACCACCCACGGCCAACCCTCACTTCCACTAGCTTTATAAACACCTCTAAGCTATTCTCTATCAATCTCAAGCCTTGGATCATCCCCATTCAAAAGTGGGTATTTTACAACCCACGGCCACAATGCTTTTGCACTGTTACGTTGCTTTTCTTCTGCCTTTTGCAGCTTGTTGATCCTCTAAAAATTATTATATAGCGCTGTAAGTATTTTTCAAACTTCATTTTAGATTTAAATATATTATTACTTTAACAATAATTTTGTGACTAGTTGGTTATTCCGGACTGAGACCGAGGAGTTGGGGGTCGGTTGGATTTGAGGATGGAGTTGTTTGGTTGTTGTTGATGTTGAGTTTTGTTGGATAACTTGTGTCTTAAGGTGTGCATTGAATGGTGCATACATGTGCATGCGTTAATTTGAGAAAAACTAATTTTATCAGTGTAAATGGATTTTTGGGTGTATGTGTATCACGACCCCACGTTGGGATAGGGTATTATCTCGGTAGAGCTCCTCTGGTTACTCGGGAGTGGATAATACTGAGTGAAATCCCCTGGGTTATCGCTGAGCGACGACCGGATCGCACGATACGGTAATGCTATTGTGTCGACTCTGTGGTCCCTCGACTGGTGGGGACTAGAGGATGGCCTGGTCCAGGTACGCGCTGGGCGCGAGACTGGGTATCGCTCATTTAGGTGTCACATGCGTAATCGTTACTTGCGGTGTGGCACAGGAGCCAGAGTGTACGGATGATCCCTAAGGGAGATCATGGTGCATGCATTAATTTGGAGCTGGTTTTGGATATTGGATATAGGCCATTTTCTGGGAAAATGGCGAGGTTTTTTATAAGGTTATTGTGATCCATTTTCTAAGAAAATGGTGGTTTTCTTGGTTTGGGCTATTATATGGGATAATGGCAAGGACTTGTTTTAAAGGATATGTTTTGGGCCAAAATGGGATTTTGGCATGGGTGGAAAAATGTGGATTTTGGGACATGTGCATTCAGCATATTTTCATGTTTTGAGTGTAATATATTTTTATCTTATGGTGTTTGGATTATTACTTACCTGCGGCACCATTTTGGTACCGTAGATTTTGATACAGAGGTTGAGGAGGAGGGGGCTGAGCCCAAGAAGGCGGCTCCACTAGAGTATTGACTTGGAGTCTTTTATGTTAAAATTATCTCTACTAGTTTTTACGTCTTGTAATTTGGTTTTGAAACAATATTTGAGACTTGTAATATTTTATTATGTATGATTTAAACGAGTTTGTATTTAAACAAAAATTCTAGTACTTAGTTATAAGACTTTTATTATCCACTACGTGATTTTATTGTACACTTGTTGCATGTACACACACTTGGCACTTGGCGATGGGATGTGTGACCCGTGTTGTCATCATCCCGACGCCTCGATTTCCACGTGTCCGTACGTGGGAGTTGGGAGCGTCACAGGTGGTATCAGAGCAATTCGGCTCTAGGTAAAACTATATGTCCCATAGGTGGAGTATCAGAAAGTTTTAAAAGCTTGAGTTGAAATTATTTTATTTATCTAATTTGAATTGTTTTTATTTAACTTTATTCGATTTTATTTGATTTGAATCTATTTTATTAAATTTGAATTTATTTTATTTAATTCCATTTGATTTGGTTTGGTTTGGTTTGGTTTGATTTGATCTTATTTGAATTGAAAGTATGTTGTTTTATTTGTATTATTTATTTTAATGTATGTTATTTTATTTAATTGATTTATTCGTAATTTTATTTATTTATTTTTAATTTATTTTGATTTGTTTTGTTCGGAGTTGAAAGTGGGGTTAAGGGTTACGCTAAAGCAGGAATGCGGTATGATTGAGAATAATATTATTAGGCATGAACATTTATTGTAGTTGGCTTGAATTCTTAGCGAGGTGGTTTGCTTTTATGATGTTGAGGTCTGAAGGGAATGTCACGGTTTGGGCAATCTTTGTGAAGTAGGAACTCACGTCGCAATGAGGAGGGGAAATAGTTTTAAGTCGCTTAAGGTTTTGTAGAATTTATGTAATGAGGCTATAGAATAGGAGAGTGTAGGTTCAATGAACTTTACGGATAGGTTTAAGAGAATTTTATCTAAGGTTTGAGGCCTTATAGATTTTAGGAAATAAGTTTATGGTAATTAAGGTGTTAGCTTCAACAAGCTTTGGGGAAAATAATTAAATTTCAAGTTTTAAATTTCGCTGATTTGGATCAGCAATTTGGTGGCAATTGGGGCTTTAGAATTTACAAGCTTTTACGGTGAATGTTTTGGATTAAGGCCATCAATCTTGAGGATTTCAGAAAATGATTTAGTATCCATTAATGTTTTAGATTTTGAAAGCTTTGTGAGTCGATTGTTCTATTATGGGTGTAAGTTCATTGATCTTAGAAATTCCAGAAAATGATTCTTATGTGATTTAAGGTTTTAGAATTGCAGAGTTGAAGGACCGATTTATAGTAAGAGTTGAGTTCTTAGTTTTACGGACTTGGTGTGCTAGCTTGATCGACTCTAGAGAGTGATTAGTTTGCAACCATTAAATAGGATTGATCAAATTTGAGTTACTGATGTGTGAAATTTTTTTCAAGAGAGTATTTCTTTGGGGATTGAAGGTAATGATCTAGTTCGTGTATTTCTCTGATGACTGAAGATATCGATCTAATTCAGAAAATGATTATTGTTAACTTGAGGTTGTAGTAGCAGATTTTAGGAAATGATTTTTATTGATTCGGAAGAAATAGGTCCATCGAGGTGTTGGAAAAAGTGGTTTGTGTTGATATTGAATGCAGTAGAATTTGAGACTTTATGATCCGTAGACTTTTGGGAATGGATTAATAGCAAGTTTGAGGTCAATCTCAGTACAAAACTTTAAGCAATAGTTGTTTGCTGATTTTAAGGGTATAAGTTGAGCAAATTTAGGAATGATTCATGTTGATTTGCGGATATAAGTCCAGATGATAGAAATAGTAGTAATGGATCACTTGTATGTTGGAATGATTATTGGTTTTAGCTAAGGATGCATGAGATCGACACGTGATAGTGGTGAGTCGATTTGAGTGTTCAGTCGAAGCGTGTTACTTAATGGAATGTTGGTTGGCAATAATTGTTATGATTACCTTAAGGAATTAGTTGTGAATTGAGGTCGTATAGGAATTTAAATTTCTGGAGGCTGCACTTTACTATGGAGATTGAGCATCCAATTGGAAGAATTATGAACATTGTTAATAATTTGGAACGATATTGTTGGGTTGCCATGTGTGATGTATGATAAAATCTTGGAAGTTGAAATTTAGGCATCAATGGTGGATAGCATAACCATATGTATGAGGTAATGACACATTAGGATCCATGAGTGTTGTTCAATAGTTTTTGATGGATTGAAGATTTAAACAGTATAGCCTGTCTTGAGGTTTATTTGTGATGTGCGATTGAAGGAATTAAAAGTTTTAATACTAGAGTTTTGAGGGTACAAGCAGGTGGGTGAGTTACCAAGAGCGTTTTGATTATGTCTAGGTGGGGTCAACGGTAGTTTATAGTGAGTTTAGTCACTGCCAGATTAGATGATATTCAGAATGTAGGAAATGAGCTTGGAAGTGTGGGTTGTCGGGTAGAAGTTATAGGCGCTCTTGTTGGTTGGCCAGGAAGAACTTGAGCCTTTTTGTATAAGTTTCTTATCTCTAGAAGAGACAGGTGTATTTTGAGATGATGTTATGTGTTTTCAATTTGGGGCATTGAGGTTGATTAGTATAGATTTCTATCATCAATTAATGGATGTATTTTTGCGGAATGTTAATTTTGATTAAGGCAGCAAGAGCCAAATGAGGAGTGAGTGATAATTAGTGGGTTTTGGAGATATATTATTTTCTATTGAAGTGTGGTAAATGATTTTATTATTTTCAGGTGTTGAGTTAGCTTGTACTATTGATTTATGAGGACATAGTCTTTTTGCATTTTGGCAAGTTATCAGAGTGCACACGGAAGCGTGATTTTTTTGAGATAATTGGGTATTCAAATTTTGTGCTGATTTTGAGAAATTAGTAGTGATTCGAAATTTTAATGGAAGATTAATCATTTGGTTGTACAATTTATGCTTATTGATGGTTTGCTTCGGAAGTGACTAATAGGTTACCAACTTGCGGAATACAATAGAGGTATGGAAGTTTTTTTTTTACCATAGGAGTCGATTGAGATTAACACAGTTTATGGCGCGAAGATAATAACCATTGGAATTTACTGGGTGTTCTATTAAGGTTCTTGTGGAATTGGAGATTTCGGATTATACAATCGCCTTAGGAGTACTAGAGGTGGTCACTGGGAGACTAGTGCAGATTTGATGGAATCGCTTATAGGAGTAGACATGAGAGAGAAATATTATTAATTGTTTGGGTGTTAATGATGGTCTGCTTCTCTCAAATGTTTTTTGAGTTGTATCTTGTATCCTCCTTTGGCAATAATATTTGACCTTACAAATTTCGAGGACGAAATTTATTTTAAGGGGGGAGGATGTGATATCTCATTTTTACGTGTGTTTTTATTGAATGAGTGTTTTAATTTAATTAAATTATTGGTTCTTTTATTTTAAATTATCGAATTTGAATTGAATTTATTTAGTTGTGAAATTTATTTTGAAGTGCTTTCTTAATATTAGTTCTTGTTTTGTGTTTAAATTGCTATTCAATTTATTTTAGTTTATTTTTGGATTTAAAATTTAGTTGTTAGTTTTTACTAGTTATTTATTATATTTTAGCTAGATGTGATGTTTAAATTATTTTATTCGTTTTATAGCTTTTAAAGTTGTTTTCGTTGGATCAGTTTCTGGACTCCAAAGATGAGGATTGGACCTCATTTCTTTTCTCCATCTTTTCTTTTTCTCTTTTTCTTTCTTTTTTCTTCTCTTTTTTCCTTCGGCTTTCTCCCTCCCTTGTGCACGAAGACTCTCCTTTCCCATTTTCACCGTTTGCCTTCAACCACCCAACGCCGCCGCTGTGTACTACACCACCCACCTAGATTTCTTCCCCTCCAATCGGTGAACATCCCCACCAAATTTCACCTTCATCCGAGCCATCGTTAACCATCATGAGCTCCTCCAAGCCGCACGACTTTTGGGCCATTTCGTCACCGTCATTCCACCTCCGGCCACTATCTCTTCATAGCTTCATCACCGACCTTTTGCCGTCCTAAACCACCCATTTCCAGCTCCGATCTATCACCAGAGTAGCCCACACGACCACACTTTCCGTTTTGGGCTTTTTGGCCTTCCACCGCCGTTTCCTCCGCCACCAACGGCCAACCCTCACTTCCACTAGTTTCATAAACACCTCTAAGCTATTCCCAGCCTTGGATCGTCCCCATTCAAAAGTGGGTACTTTACAACCCACGACCACAGTGCTTTGGTTTTGAAACAATATTTGAGACTTCTAATATTTTATTATGTGTGATTTAAACGAGTTTGTATTTAAACAAACATTCTGGTACTTAGTTCTAAGACTTTTATTATTTGCTGCGTGATTTTATTGTATACTTGTTGCATGTACACACACTTGGCACTTGGTGATGGGATGTGTGACCCGTGTTGTCATCATCATGATGCCTCGATTTCCACGTGTCCGTACGTGGGAGTTGGGGGCATCACAGACATGTAAAGCAATGCCTTAACCAACTGACTGTAGGAGATTACTTGTAAATCAGTATAAGATAAAAAGTTAACTTTGGGATTCTTCCTTTTTTTTCTGTAGTATATATATATTTGTAACAAAATTTTGTATCAGACATTCAGTTCAATGAGAACCAGATTTTCTCCACCTTGTAGCTTCACCTCAAGTTCTTATTTTCACTTTTAACAGGCATGGAATTTAGAAGACTCATAACAAATTGAATAAAGATAAGCTTACTCCAATAGATAAAAGGCAGTATTTTCATCCGGAAAATTTCTTCCTAATGGTCAAAATGGTATCAAAAGCACAGAAATGGAGTCTTCCATATGTAAGAGAAACATGATTATGTCACTTCTCTGCAATTTTCTTCCTATTTAATAAGTTCCCCATTTTCCAAATTTGCTTCCTGTCATTTTCTAGGCTAGCACTCACTCCCTCTTTGGTAACAGGTTGACATTTGGTTGAGAGTCTACTCGTAAAGAACTTGACGACTTGATTGAAAATCTACCACCAAAAAAACTAATTCTGCATCATCTTCTTCTTCCCCTCATTCTTAAATGGTGTAACACCCTAAACCCAAAATCATAAATGAACGAAGCTCCGCCTATATATTTAAAACCCTCCCAATTTACAAATATATCAAATACTCAACCTCCAAATTATTCACAACTATAATACAATGATTATCAAATATCCATTCACAAGTTCAGCCAAAGCCATTAAATTCTAAATAATACAAATACATGAAATACTCTGACAAAAACTGTAAAAATAACTCAAATATGACCATAAGAAAAACTCTTTGTACAACTAAAACCATTTTCAATCAATAAAACCATTAAGCCCGTAAACTTCTAACCTCAAGTAACTAAACCAAGTACACTCTAAAATCTTAGGCTCAAAAGCTATCACATTAAAAGAATGGAAATTCTACAACTTTGAAAAAGACATGAAATGAAGTGGTGAGTCGCCATGTGCTCAATAAGTAGCAATTTAATGGGAGTGTGGGAGTTGGTAGTTTTCTTGACTACAAGAAAGTGAAAAGAATTTCTAATAAAATAATGTGAGCAATACAATTTTATCTCAAACAATATATTCTGCAAAATATCATATTTAATGCCACATGATAATAGAGAAATCACCAATATACCACAAAGATATCATGCCACAAAGACATCACACCATGAGGGATTTCAAACATGTCGCAAAGACATTGAGATAAAATCATGGGCTCAAGAATAAATAGCATACTTACATTTAACTTTCAAATTTAATAAATCACATACCATTTCTTAAACATTTCAACCATTACAAAATTTGCACAAATCCCATAAGCAATACAAAATAGCATAAAAATATGCACAAATTCGAAGTTTACATAAGTTTGAAATATATTACCAAAGTGCACAATTCCAAACAAAACCAACCATTTATTTTAGCAAAAACCCATTAAAGAGCCACCTACCTCCATTTCTTATAAAAAACTAAATCACACAATATTCCTTCACCAACAGACACTTGGAACCTATTTCAAGACCATTACAAACCGTTAACTTCTATACTAAAAATAATCTCACTTAATTCTAAAATTTCACCCAATTTTTAATAATATGAATTTAAAATTGTCCTAAAAGATTATCCTCCAAAATTGATGAATCCCAATTTTCTAGATTGCAAATATACTGCTGGATAAGACGTATACAACCCTTATTCCCTTATTATTTCAACGTAAATAGGGTCTAAACTCAACCATATAACAGTGACATAAACCTAAATTAATTCTAGCTAATACCCTCCACTATCACTTGAATATTAAATTCATCTTCAACACATCCTAGCAGCATAATCAACTATGTATATTCTCAACAATTCACAACACCAAATCTTAACAAATTTCATCTTCAAAATTCATTAAATCTACTACTTATGAGGGAGAAACATTTACCTAATAGTGTCGTTAGTGGTGATAAAATAGTAAGAAGCAATGGTTGTGGGTGAAGGTTATTAGGTTGCAAGGATAAGAATTAAGAGGGAAACATAGAAAATAGATAGAAATAAATTATTGAATACAGAGAGAGAGATGAGATGACGAGGGTTAAGAGTGAGACGAGAGAGAAAGGAGATTGAGGGGTTGAGATTTAAAGGAAGGGAAAGATGAGGGTTCATGCGGAAGAGAGAGTCAAAGAAGGGGTGGGATTTACAGGAAGGGAAAAAGGGGTGAGGTAAAGAAAAAGGAAGGGAAGTTGCGCCTTTGGGGTGGGGTGGGCATTTTTGTTTTTTTTACTAGGTTATTACAATCTTCCATTCTTTAAGAAATTTTAGCCTTGAAATTTGATATATTATTCATAAAAAAATAATTGAGGGTATTTCACATGCATTTCATCCTTGCATTCGAATGATGCTTCTCTTAAAGTTTGATTCTTCCAATGAACTTTTACAAATCTTTTTATTTTGGAGCATAACACTTGCGGAATCAACAATTTGAATTGAAGTGATCTCTTCGTATGAAAAATCTTATTGGATTTGCAATGGTTCATAATGCAATATGTGGGAAGGATCATATACTTATTCTCGTTACATGGAGACATGAAAAACATTATGTTTTCTAGAAAGTGCAAGAGGTAATGCAACTTGATAAGCAACTAGACCAACTTTTTCCAAAATCTCAAATGGTCCTACATAACAAGGACTCAACTTTCCTTGTTTATCAAAGCTCATAATACCCTTCATTGGTGTAACTCGTAGAAATACTTTATCTCCAATCCCAAATTCCAACATTTTGCTACGTCTGTCCATCTATCTCTTTTGTCTACTTTGAGTTGTGTGCAACCAGTTCTAAATTAATCCTATCTTTTCACAAGTCCATTTTATACTTTTAGGCCCTAAAATTTTTCTTTCATCAATCTCGTCACAACAAAGAGGAGATCTACATTTCCTCTCATAAGGTGCCATACCAATGCTAGCCTAGTAATTATTATTATAAGCAAACTCCACTAAAGGTAGATGGTCATTCCAACTCCCTTTGTTAGTTTATCCACCACCACCCAAATTGCATCTTGACCTTTATTTGGCCTCAGTAACCCTGACACAAAATCCATAGTTATATGCTCTCACTTCCATTCTAGAATAAGAAGTGGATGCAATAAACCCAAAGGTCATTGGTGTTCCACTTTCACTTGTTGACGCATTAAACGCTGCTCTACAAATCTAGCTATTTCTCATCTCATATTATTCCACTAATATGTACCCTAAATATCTTTGTACATTTTCGTACTCCCTGGGTGTATGGTAGAACGAGAGCTTTGGGCCTCTTCTAAATTTTGTCCTTTTATTTCTGGATCATTTGTTACACACAGTCTATCTCTAAATCTCAAAATACTATCATCTAACATGTTGAATTGAAACTTGATTCCATTTTGTACTTCCTCCATGATCTTTAGCAATTTTGCATCGTTGCCTTGACTCTCTTTAATTTTCTCACTCAAAGTGGGTTCTACACTTAATCTAACTAGGAAAGATTGAGAATCCTCCACTATAACCTCAATCTTAGACCTTTCTAGATCCAACATGATTTGCCTCAGAGTTGTTACTAAAACAACTATATATAACACCAAAGGATTTCCTGCTAAGTGAGTCTACCACTACATTGGCCTTACCAGGGTGGTAGTTAATCGTATAATCATAATCCTTAATTAATTCTAACCATTTCCATTGCCACATATTTCATTCTTTTTAGTAAATAAATTCTTTAGACTTTTGTGATAGGTGTAAATTTTTGCACTTCTCGCCATATAAATACTGCCTCCAAATTTTTAATGTAAATACTATAGAAAGCAGCTCCAAGTCATGACTATGATAATTTAGTTCATTGCCCTTCAATTAGAGGGAAGCATATGCAATCATTTTTCCTTGTTCCATCAACACACAACCTAATCCTTTATATGAGGCATCACTATAAATAACAAAATTACTAGAATCAAAGGGTATGGTTGACACCGGGGTAGTAACTAACTTATGGTTAAGCTCTATGAAACTACTCTCGCATTCATCAATCCATGGTACCACTATACAAGAAAAACCCTATACAAACCTCCTATAATACCCCACGACACGTAAGAAACTGCGAATTTCACTGACACTAGTTGGCCTAGTCCATGTAGTCACAACCTCAACCTTATCAGGGTCTACCATAATTCCATCTTTGGATACCGACTTCTAGAATGGACCAAAATATCAGCAATAAAGACAATTACAAATTGATCTAGATACTCTTGAAGAAATCTATTTTTTAAATCCATGAAGGCAATTGGGGCATTGGTTAATCCAAATAGCATAACTAAAAATTCGAAGTGCTCATATCTAGTCCTAAAAGTTGTCTTTAGCACATCTTCCTTTTTCACCTTCAATTGATAATATCTAGAATGAAGGTTGATAACTTGCAAAATTTCATATTGCAGATTTTACAAGTTCGCTCGAGCGGAGGCTTTTGGCCGCTCGAGCTAATTCAGGCAGATTCAAACGCTCGACTGCCGCTCGACAGGGAGCTCGAGCGGGTTGCTGAAAAACAAAGATTGCTCGAGCGAAGACATTGGCCGCTCGAGCGAAATCAGGCAGAGTCAAACGCTCGACGTGCACTCGATAGGATGCTCGAAGCGAAATCAAGCAGAGTTAAACGCTCGATGTGCGCTCGACACCCCGCTCGAGCGAACATCGTATTTTGACAGATTTAAGGTTTTCCACCGTCACACCATAAAAAAGGAATTTTTCACTCTAGGGCCGCGACTTATGACTGGAGAACACTTCTTGGGACAAAAAAACATAGCTAGAGGGATTCAAATCATCTATTTTGGAGAGGGAATTCCAATTATTGCACGTACGTTGGAATCATACACGAGCACAGATGGGAGAAAAGCGTTGAATCGTTCCCTTGAGCTTTTGAAGACGAGTTGCAGCTGCAAGGAGGATTTTTCAGTGTTTATTTTCTACCAATCTTCTCAGAACAATTATGGTGAATTCGTTTATGTTGAATTCCATTTCTAGCATGAGCTAAATTTACTTTATTCTAGGAAAACGATGTAACCTATTTCTAAACTATGCTTGTTTATCTATGCTAATTTAATGCAATTCTCTCTTTGTTTATCTGATTTATTCTGAGTTTATTGCTTCTAATTAACTGGCCATTGATTAGATGATAATTAATCTTGTGATTTGCTATCGAAAGAGGGAATCATATGGTAGATCTTGGATATTTCAGCATAGGTAAGTATAGAGATCGAAAGACTTGTATGAACCTATGTAGTAATTAAATCTTTGGTCTTATTGCGTCCTTAATTATTGAATTTGCATATTCTTGTGTGAATTGATAACCAAGAGTCAATTCCAATTGACTATCGAAAGAGGCTTTTGGATGAATTAGAGATTTGCTAATAGACAAAAGAGATTTAAATTAAGTTAGCTGGATGAGAAAAGCATAGTGAAGAATTAGGTGAAATCGATTTCCTAGAAGTTTTCCTCCCTATTAAGTTGATCTTCGAACGTCAATTTTATTTCCTTTGCATATTTTTCTTTGAGTCGATTTTAGTTTAAATTGCAACTACAAAAATCTTAGTGATTCCTCTAGATAAAATCAGGTTTAGTATAATTTTGGTATTTGGCATAAGTAAGGTACCAATCCCTGAGGACGATACTCTTCTTATTACTTTACTATAAAACTACGATACTGTGCACTTGCAGTTTTGCACCGGTCAAAGGTCAATCTTAAAAAATACTTAAGCTCCTTGTAGTTAGTCAAATAAGACATCGATGCGGGGAAGGGGGTATCTATTCCTTGTAGTAATTACCTTATTTAGCTTAATGATAGTCTATGCATAATCTCATACTCCCATCCTTTTTCTTCATGAATAATACCGAAGCTTCCAAAGGTGATATACTCGAATGAATGAACCACTTATCTGATAACTCTTGCAATTGTTCCTTAAGTTCCTTTGACTCCAATGGTGCCATTCTATAAGAGTCCTAGAAATAGGGTTGATACTAGGAATAAGATCAATAGAAAAACCTATCTCTCAATCCGGGGGTAATCCAGGTAAATCCTCAGGAAATACTTCAAGGAAGTCTCTAACTATAGGTATATCCACAAGTTTTAACTCTTCCTTTTGAACATCTACTATGCTAACCAAGAGCCTATAACATCTCTTCCTAAGTAACCGGTTGGCCTTTAAAACTGATATTACTCGTTTTGGAGACTTGGTGGACAACCTTTAAATCTAAACTCAAACTCTCCAAGAGGTTTAAATACAACTTCCTTTTCAAAACAATGAACATTAGCATGATATGTAGCCAACCAATCCATTCTTAGAATAACATCAAAATCATGTATATCTAAGACTGTCAAGTCTACTAACAATTCTCAGGACTCAATAATAATCATGCATGACCTGAGTACAAGATTTGTCATTAATGTACTGCCTACAGGAGCTGAAACTCCTAACTCATAATCAAGTAGTTTTGGTTCCCTATCACAATTCTTAGCAAATACCCTGGAAATAAAGGAATGAATTGATCTAGAATAAGAAAAGTATGATGGCATTTATGAAAAATAAATTTAGTATACCAATGACCACCTCTTCCGTAGCTTGGGCATCTGGCATTGTCATTGCATATACTTGCCCTTGAACTTATTTCCCCACATTACTAATATTTTTCTGAATTGGCTGTGGTTGTTTATTCTTCAGACATTCATGAGCAAAATGATC
This sequence comes from Carya illinoinensis, assembly GCF_018687715.1. Lineage (NCBI taxonomy): Eukaryota > Viridiplantae > Streptophyta > Magnoliopsida > Fagales > Juglandaceae > Carya > Carya illinoinensis. The sequence continues at coordinate 27,798,430 of NC_056762.1, forward strand.
TGGTTGTTTATAAGTGTAATATAAATTGACCCCAGTAGTGCATGGTTGCCCTCCATGATATTTTCCTCATCATGAATGTGACACCCCCAACTCCCATATACCGAAACATGGGAATCGAGGTATCGAAATGATGACAACACAAGTCACACACCTCAATGACAAATGTGAAGTGTGCGCACATGCAACACATGTAAAACAAAAGATGTAGCTTATAAGTTAAAGTTAATCAACTAAGTACCAGAATTTTTAAATACAATTTCACTTAAATAGACGTATTTCAAAAGTATTATAGTCATCTGAATAAAAATATGATAAAGCCAAATTACAATAGTCAAAAGTGGGAAATAAATCCCAACACTTGAGAAAGTGATCCCCGATCACTCCTCCACTAGAGCCGCATCCTCATGTTATGCATCCTCATCTGCATCAAAATTTATGGTACCAAGAAACGATATCGCAGGTAAGTAATAAACGAAACAGCCCGAAAGATAAATATATATATATATATATATATTTATGCAGCAACACACATGCATGCATATGATGAAATATGCATGAGACCCCAAAACTCATTTTTCCAGAAAATTATTACTTTCCAATGCACACCAAAATCTCATTTTGGCCCAAAACAAGTCCATTAAAACATATCATCATTTTTTTTTTAAAACAGCCCATGTGGAAATCCACCATTTGTCCAAAAAATAGTCCACATGAATCCTTTTATCAAAGCTTGTCATTTTTCCATAAAATGGCCCATTATCCAAATATCCTGTTTCCACCATAATCTCCCCTAGGGACCATCCACACACCCTGGCTCCCTTCATCAAACCACGGGTAACAACCATATGTGTGCCTTCGTAATGAGCGATACCCAGTTCAGCACCCAATGCGGTCGTGGCCAAGCATCCTCTAGCCCTCTCCAGTAGAGGGACCATGAAGTCAGCATGAGAGCATTACCATCCCGTCCAATTTCGTTGTCCCCAAGCGACAACCTAAGGGACGTCACTCAATATATTCCGCTCCCGAGTGACCAAAAGAACTCCACCGAGATAATACCCCATCTCGGCTTGTGGTCGTGATACACACGCACCCAAAAATCATGTTACACATAAAAACCCAGCTTTCATTCATGCTCATGAGCATGCATGCAATTATCCAATGTATAACATGAACCCAAGCAAGATATAAAAATACCAAGCACAATCCAACCTCACAAATAACTCCATCCTCCAATCTAACTGACTGCCAAACTCCTTAGACTCAAAGTTCGGCAAAAACCAACCATATCACAAAGAATTATTAGTGCAAAATATATTTAAACTCAAAAAAGGTATTTGGAAAATTACTTACAGTGTTAAAAAGGCAATTAATTTGAAAGATCAAGCACCCAAGCACCCGGTTACCGCCAAAAGTGAGCCTGAAATGAAATCACCAAAAATAACAATTTTTTGGATTGAAAATGAATTTCGAAAACAAGGAAATTTAAAGTGAAATTTGAAGAAAATGGAACTGGTTTACAAGAGGTAAAGATGAGGTTCACGGCATGAGGAAAAATAACCAAGCAACCAACATGAAACTCATGGTTTTAGGCTAAAAACAAAGCATGGAAATGAGCCAAAAACATGGCATGGGTAGGCAAAACAAGGCACGAAAATGGAGCTAAGAACAACTGAAAATGCAAGGGGATTTTTTCACAAGCATAGCATGCAAAAATACCAAGGAAAGATAGAGAGATTAACGAGCATGGAGGTGCACGAACAAACCTGCAAATGGAGAAAATAAATGAAATAAAATGCTAGAGGAAAGAAAAGGAAGGCACAATCAACAGCAAATAAACCAAAAAATCAAAAGGCTAAAATGGAAAACAATACGAGACGGAAAAGGAACCCAGGTGTTGCGGCACAATTCAGATTTGCAGATGAAAAGATGAAACCAAAAATGAAGAAGAAGAAGAAATGCAACAGACGAGAACCCATGAAAAAAACAAAGGAAAGAAAAGAAATGAAAATGAAGAAGGAGAAGGAGCTATCGGCATGAGAAGGAGAAGAGGAAATAAAATGAAGAAAGAGGTAGGGGTGTGCGGCTGGAATTAGAAGAAAGAAAGAAATTGAAGAAGCCCTAAGGGCTGGTGCAAAACGGCATTGTTTGAGGGAAAAAGAGAGGGTTGGGCTGAAGGCAATGAGTTGAGCTTCCAAAATCGACAAGTGTGATGACCCGCTTTTACGTGTATTTTCACTGAAGGGTTGTTTTTAATTTAATTAATATATTAGTTTATTTATTTTAAATTAATGTGTTTTAATTGGTTTTTAATTTATTTGAGGTGGTGTTTAATTTATTTTAGTCGTTTTACGGTTTTTAATATCGTTTTCGGCGGATCTGTTTTTGGTTTCCGGAGTGAGGATTGGACCTCATTTCATTTCTTTTCTCTTTTTCTTTTTTCCTTTTCCTTTTTCTTTTTCTTCTTTTCTTCTTTTCTTCCTTTTTTCTTCCTCTTTTCCTTCCCGGTTTCTCTCTCCCCGCGCAGCACTTCTCTCTTTTCTCCTTCCCGTCGCCGCCCCTTTGACCGCCCAGTTCTCCGCCGTCCGGCCACCTTTTAGTGCACCGCCACCACCATTCTCTTCCCCTTCTACCAAAGATCATCTCCACCAATTTTTAGAGCCATCGGACCAGCCATTAGCCTTCAAGAGCCGCCGGAAGTCGCTGCACCTGCTCTGTTTTTGCCCCTGTCGCCGGTTGCTTTCACAGCCCAGAACCGCCGCTCGCCGGTGGCGTGGCCTACACCACCCACCCAGATTTCTTCCCCTCTCACCGGTGAACATCCCCACCAAGTTTCACCTCCATCCGAGCTACCGTTAGCCGCCACGAGCTCCTCAAGCCATACGATTTTTCACCGTTTCAGGCGCCATCGCACCACCTCCGGCCACCATCTTTTCACAGCTTCTTCCCCTACCTCTTACTGACCTAAACCACCCATTTTCGACCTCGATCCGTTGCCGGAGCAACTCCCATGAGCTCAACTCCGTTCAGCCCCTTTTTGGCCTTCGACCGCCATTTCCACCACCACCCACGGCCAAAACTCATTTCTCTTAACTTCATAAATATCTCGAGGCCATTCCCTATCAATCTCGAGCCTTGGTTTGTCCCCGTTCAAAAGTGAGTATTTTACAACCCACGACCACAGTGAATTTGCACTGTTATTGCTTTCCTTCCGCCGTTTGCAACGCCGAGTGTTTTCTAAAAATACCATATAGCGCTGTAAGTATTTTCCAAACCCTACTTTTAGATTTAAATATATTTTGCTCATTCAATAATTATTTATCTGTTGGTTGGCTAATTCTGGGCTGAGTCCGAGGAGTTCGGGGGTCGGATGGATGGAGGACGGAGTTGCTTGTTTTATTGATTTATGGATGGTTGTTTATTTTTGTGCATTGATATCGCATTTACATGGTGCATGCACATGCATTTTTATTTAATTGAGAAAAGCCTGTTTTATTGGCGTAAGTGGATTTTCGGGTGCGTGTGTATCACAACCCCAAGCTGGGATGGGGTATTATCTCGGTGGAGCTCCTCTGGTTACTCGGGAGAGGAATAAACTGAGTGACATCCCCTGAGTTGTCGCTGGGCGACGACGAGAGCGGGGGCTAGGGGATGCTTGGCTACGAACGCGCCGGGTGCGAAACCGGGCATCGCTCTACGCACCGACTCCGTGGCCCTTCGCTGGCGAGGGCTAGAGGATGCTTGGCTACGAACGCGCGGGGCGCAGAATTGGGCATCGCTCGTTAGGTGTCACATGCATGGTTGTAACCTGCGGTGTGGCACTGGAGCCAGGGTGTGCGGATGACCCCTAGGGGAGGTCATGGTTTATATGGATTAATTGGATAATGGGTTGAGATGGATATGGGCCAAATGTGACTTTTGGCGTGATATTTGGAAAGGATATGTTTTTGGGCCAAATGGGATTTTTGGCGTGAGTGGAAAAAAATATGTTTTTATGGGTTTTGAGATGTGGTTTATGAGACATGTGCATTTGGCATACTTCATGCATATTGTTTGAGTTTTATATGTTTTTATCTGGTGGTGTTTGGATTTTACTTACCTGCGGTGCCATTTTTTGGTTCCGTAGATTTTGGTGCAGGGTTCGAGGAGAAGGAGGAGACTGAGCCCGAGGATGTGGCTCCGCCGGAGTTTTGAGTTGAAGTTGTGCTGTGTAGCTGTTTTTAAAACTATATTTGTGTTATGTAATATTTTATTTATATATGTTTTAAACAACTTGTATTATATTAAGAAAAATTCTGGTACTTAGTTATATGACTTTCGTTATCCGCTGCGTTTCCTTTTGCACATTTGTTGCTCTTACACACACTTGGCACTCGTCTTAGGGTTATGACCCGGGTTGTCATCATCTGGACATCTTGATTTCCCCGTGTCCGTGCGTGGGGATTTGGGGGCGTCACAACAAGGCTAGGTCCAAAATAGAAGAAAAACACCCTCAAAACAAGCCCAATCCAAAAAATAAAGGTCCAAAAAATAAAAAGGCACAATAAAAATATATAAAAGAAAAATAAAAACACTACAACAAAATATTAATAAAATAAAATAATTAAAGCTAAAAAATAAAATAATTCAAACTAGAGAGCAATTTAGATTCAAAACAATAATTAAGATCAAGAAAGCACATTATTTAAATTCTACAACTTAAAAATCACAAAATAGTCCAACGATTAACACGTTAAATTTAAAACAGGAGAACTACTAATTATAATAATTTAAATAATCTTTCAATTAAAATACACGTAAAAAAATGGGATATCCCAATGAACAAGGTCTTCCACTCATTTGCTGGGAAGGTTGTCCCTTTTAATCACCCCTTTTAAAAATTCTCCTTTAAAAGCCTTGCCCTTGGTCCTTTCCTGGTTGGGCACTAGGTTGCAAATATCTCTTCTTGCATACATTGGAAATGTCTCTCAATCTAAAATCTTCCTCTAATGCCATGAGCCACCTAAATATTTCAATATATGTGCTAATGCCTAAAACTAGCATGAGGTGACATATTCTATCGCACAAACCCTTCCAAAATTCTCGAACTCTTTTCCATTCATCTGGAATCAAGTAAGGGGCAAAACGGGAGAATTCGGTAAAATAGACAGCGTATTGCTCTATGGTCAAGGGCCCTTGACCGAAGTTTGCAAACACACTTTCCTTTCAATCCTTTACCACTTCAGGATAGTGGTTATCATTGAAAGTTTCTTTCAATTTATCCAGAGTAACAGTGGTACCTTCACCAAGTTCTTCTTTTAATAGCAATTATATAATATCCCACCACCTCTCAGTAGCATCCTATAAGGTGAAATTAGCAGATCGAACCTTATGTGTATTAGTGCAATTCAACACTCTTAATAGCTTTTTCATTCTCAGTAACCATTTTTCCGCTATCACAGAATTTAGCTCCCCAGAGAAGGTAGGGGGTTGTGTCCTTTAAACTCTCCAAAAGAGCAACCATAAGGTTTTCATATCTCCTAGTAATGCAAGCAATTCTAGAATATATTAGATCACAAACTTCATCAATTTCATTTGTCTCAGGCACAACAAACATTTTTTCCTCTAAACTACGTTCCAAGTCCAAAAGTTCAATAATAGACTTCTTCTTTTGCCTTCGTAGCATATTTAACATATTTTATCACCAAAATGGGTTATATAAATAAGGTCACAATAATTTGTTCAATAAACAATATTATAGCAAAATTTATCAATAATCAATAATCCTCGGATCAACTTTAGACTACAATCAACAAAACTAGCTACCAGTATCGATTCGCATTCATACTAAAATGTAATGAGGATAAAGTCCTAATTTTACAATGGCTTTAACCTAGGGTCCAATTGTAATCGCCATCTTTTCCTAAGTGTCTATAGAATCATAGACTTAAGCTCTTATACCACCTTATAAATCCCCAAACCCAAAATCATGACAAAGAAAGTTTCACCTATATGTTTAAAACTTTCTCCTTGTGTACAAATACATATCAAATACACAATCTTCAAAATATTCACAACTATAATACAATGATTATCAAAGATCCATTCACAAGTTCGGCCAGAGCCATTAAATTCTAAATAATTACAATATAGATACTCCGAAAAAAAAAAACTGTTGAAATAACTAAGATATGACCATGAGAAAACTTACAGTACAACCAAAACCATCTTTAAGCAACAAAACCATCAAGCCACAAAACTTCCAACCTTAAGCATTAAGCCATGTCCAATCTGGAATCTTTGGCTCAAAAGCTATCATCTCAAAAGAAGGGACTCCTATAACTCTGAAAAAAAAAATGTGAAATAAAGTGGTGAGCTGCCGCGTACTTAGTAAGTAGTAATTTAATGCGGGTGTGGAAGTTGACAATATTCATGACTATGAGAGTGTATAAATTTCCAATAAAATAATATGAGCAATACAATTTTATCTTAACCAATACGTTCAACCAAATATCATATTCAATGAGACTGCCTTCCTTCTATTGTGAGAAAGAGTAAGGTTCCAATACCTTTGAGGTCTCAAAGGTTTAGGTCTCACATACTATGAGTTGAGTTGTCTATTTTACTAATTTTCTAGCCTGCAATGGATGCAACCAAGGACTTGGCCAAACGATGGGAGAGTCTGCATCTATCAAAGGAAGAGAGTTCTTGTTTTCATGTCACACAGGAAAGTCATTAGGGAACTTGGAAAACAATGCATGGTGGGGAAGGCACTAGTTGAAAAGAGTGTTAACAGTGAGGCTTTTTGGGTCACCATGTCCCAGGTGAGGAGACTGGAGAGATGGGTCAAGTTCAAAGAACTAGGAGACCAGTGTTTCCTGATAGAATTTCAAAAAATGGTGATAAGGAGAAGGTCCTCAGCGGACGTCCCTGGTTTTTTTACGAGAGCTTGCTAGCTATACAAGAGGTTGATGAAACTTTATCTATCAATGCATTACACTTTCATTATGAACCATTTTGGGTTCAGCTCCACAACTTCCATTAGTTACCATGACAGAGGAATTTGGTGAGGAGTTTGCTTCCTCGATTGGACCAATTATCAAAGTTGGAGCACGAATAGACGGACGTGCATAGGGAAGATGCCTTCAAGTAAGGGTGGCGGTGGACCTCTACAAATCTTTGATGCGAGGTAAATGGCTCATGTTTGATGAAAAACAACGATGGATCCATGTCAAGTATGAAAGGTTGCAGAATTTCTATTTTCAATGTGGTGTGTTGTCGCATAAAGGAAGGTCTTGCATGAGACAACGTAATGATCAGTAGAGTGATGAACAAATTCCTCAACAATTTGATTCTTGGCTACAAGCTCAACCCATGAACACAAACATCTTTGACAGCGGCAGATACGGTGGTCCACCAGGAAACAGCCACCACCAAAGTGGGCAGCATGGTGATAGGGAAGGTGGTGACAGGGAAGAACCTAGGACAAGCAACAGAGCTTGTCAGCAAGCTTTTCAGCAGACCTACAACAGAAAGTAGTAGTTGTAAACTTGGAAACATCAACTTGAGGCTGCAAAGGTTTCTCAATAATAGAGGAAACCTCAAATGTCAATAAAAGTACAAACTTTATCCTCGAGTCCCTCAAGAGAGCTCAACAAGGAATTCAACCATTAGGATCCAAAGAAGAAGCAACTCGAGACAAGCTGGTCACTGTTGAAGCTGAACCAAGGACCAAAAACTCCTCAAGTATTTAAACTAAAATGGATTTTGACTCTAACCATGAACCTCTGATACTTAATGGAAAACTCAAGAGTAAGGTCTCAATCCGAGAGGGCCATGAGGGAGGGAAAAGTAGTGAGAGAGGACCACTGAGTAGTCACATGGGTCCTAGCTTAAAGGTAGACACAAACATAGAAAGAAAATGCCTCTTTCCTGCTACTAATACAAGCAAGAAGCCTGAAATAAATCATGTCAAGCCCAACACTAGAAAATGGAAGAGGCTAGCTCGTGTAAGGAGCCCTTAAAATGTAGAAAATGAGAGGGGAGTACTGGCCAATATCTCAAATTATTTCCTATGAACTGGTACCAAGAGGGGAGAAACTAGAAACACCAACAAAGATGAGAATGAACAAATTAAAGAGATTAAGGTAGCAAGAGAACACTAATGAAAGCACCACAACTAAAGTAGAGGTTGGTCCCCAGCCCTACCAAACTTAATGAGTATTTTAGCTTGGAATTGTCAAGGGCTTGGGAACCCTCGGTCAGTTAGATCCCTTAACCTCCTGGTTAAGGACAAGAGCCCAACCAAGATATTTCTCATGGAAACAAAATGTTCTAAGGCAAGAATTGAATAGGTGTGCAACAGATTGAGGTTCGATGGATTTCTAGTTGTGGACAATAGAGGGAGTAGTGGGGGACTAGCCTTAATTTGGAAGACAAAAGATAATGTGATTATTCATAATTATTCGAGGTGGCATATTAGTACACATGTAGCATTTGCAAATGAGCAACCATGGCTCTTCACAGGCTTCTATGGTAATCTAGAAACATCTAAGAGGCATCTAAGCTGGGAATTCCTCAAGTCCCTCAAACCAATAGAGCAAACACCTTGGCTCTATTGTGGAGAACTTAATGAAATTGTATGTCAAGCTAAGAAGATGGGCAGGGCCCCTCGACCCTACAAATAGATGGAATCCTTTAGGAACACACTTGAATTGTACTCTTTGAACTCAATCCTAACTACTGGACCTAGGTTCACTTGGGCCAACAATAGAAGTGAACCACTCTTCACCAAAGAAAGGTTAGATTGAGCTCTAGCTAACCCAATATGGATGGAAAGGTTTAATGAAGAATGCTACAAGTTACTCCTAACTTTGAAGTCAGATCACTCCCCTTACTCATTTCCATGGGCACTCATCAAGAGCAACCAATTTTTCAAACAAAGTGCTTCAGATATGAAGCAGCTTGGTCCTTAAAAGAAGGCTGTGCCACAACAATTAAAGATGTTTGAAATAAACCTGCACATGGGGAGAATGCTACTGAAATCATGAGAAGAAGATTGATTAACTGTGGAACTGGCTTAAGAAAATGGAATGCAAGAGTAAACAAGAGAGCACCAAGTGACATTAGATAGAAACTAAAAAGGTTAGGAGAGCTTCAAGGAGCATGCAGAGAGGATCATGTAGAAACTGTCAAAAAGTTACAAAGTGATATTAATCAAGCTTTAGCTGAGGATGAATTGAGATGGAAACAAAGAGCCGAACAACATTGGCTACAAAAAGGGGACAGGAACACGACATTTTACCACCTGCATGCCTCTCACAGGAGGAAAATTAACAAGATCTCACAGATTATAGACCACGGGAGCGTGGTGATCTCAGGCAAAGAGCAGATTGGAGCCATTTTCACAAGTTTCTTCTCAAAAATTTTCACTACTTCCTCTCCTACTGGCATAGAAGAGTGCATAAGGGACATGCCTAAAAATTTACAGCTAGTACGAATGATTTACTTCTCCAAAAATTCATGGAAGCTTAAGTCAAGAGTGCTGTCTTCCAAATGAAAGGGATGGGATCTCCAGGGCTTGATAGTTTTTTAGCCCTATTCTACCAATCCAATTAGGACATCACAAGCAAGGAAGTGATAAGCTTTGTGCTCAATATCCTTAACAAAGTAGGTTCTTTAGAAGGCGTGAATGACATATACATATCTTTGATTCCAAAAGTCAATGATCCCAAAAAAGTTTCTGATTATAGGCCTATAAGTCTTTGTAATGTAATTTATAAAGTTGTGGCAAAAGTGCTATCAAATAGACTCAAACTTATACTACCTGACATAATTTCTATGAACCAAAGTGCTTTTGTTCCAGATAGGGCCATAACAGACAACATCTTGGTAGCATATGAGACTCTCCACACCCTGTCCACAAGAATGGAAGGGAAGTCAGCTTACATGGCTTTAAAATTCAACATGAGCAAAGTTTATGATCGAGTGGAGTGAGCCTTTCTATCCTTTGTGATAGCCTTTGTGATGAGCTGCATCAACTTTGTCTCCTACTCCATCTTGCTTAATGGTGAAACTCAAGGCACTTTGAAGCCAACTCGAGGCTTAAGGCAGGGGGATCCCATGTCCCCTACCTGTTTATTATTTGTGCAGAGGCTCTCAAATCTCATGTTCCAGGCAAAAAGGAATGGCAGGCTTTCAAGTGTACTAGTGAGAAGGGATCTTGTCAAAGTTAGCCACCTCTTTTTTGCTGATGACAACATGCTATTTTGTAAAGCTAACACACTTGAATGGAGGAGATTGATGAGCATTCTGAATGTATATGAGCAAGCTTCTAGCCAGCTCCTAAACAAAGGAAAGTCAGGTATCTATTTTTGCAGGAACACAAACACTGTTTGCAGAGCTAACATTCTTCGAATTGCAGGTGTTAATCCCACGGGATCTTTTGAGAAATACTTAGGCTTACCTACCATGGTGGGAAGAGCAAAGGTGGCATGCTTTGATGGACTGATTGATAGAGTATGGTCCAAGATCAATAACTTGAAAACAAATAAACTGTCAGCTATTGGTAAGGAAGTGCTACTAAAAGCAATGTTGCAGGCCATCTCCACATACACAATGGGAATCTTCCTTCTTCCCAAGTCCATCACCAACAGGTTAGACCAGGTTCTAAGGAAGTTTTGGTGGGGCTTCAGTGAGGATCAATCCAAGATACAATGAGTAAAGTGGAGTTAGATTGGCAAAGTAAAGGATCAAGAAGGCTTGGGTTTCAGAAATTTTAACTATTTCAACATCTTTCTCCTCACCAAAAATGGGTGAAAAATGCTACAATGCCCAACTTTACTTCCTACCATTATTCTCAAGTAGAAATACTTCCCACATGGTTCCATGTTAGATGCAAGAGTAGGTGCACGACTTTCACTGGCTTAAAGGAGCCTGCATGCTGGCTTTAAGTTATTAAAAGAAGGTTTGCAATGGAGGATTGGTGATGGCTCATAGGTGAAAATTTAGGAGGATAGATGGCTCCCTAGACCATACTTTCTTGCTCCACATAATAGGCCCTATAACTCAACTCATGGGATGGTGGTTGCTGAATTAATTAACTCCTCTCTTAGGAAAAGGGATGATAAAATTATCAATGACCTGTTTACTCAGCAAGAGGTGGAACTAATTAAAATGATCCCAATCAGCTTGGGAAATGGAAGAGATCGTTTGGTTTGGGGTGGCACTCAAAATGACATATTCTCTGTGAAGAGTGGCTATCATCTTCCTAGAGAGCTCCAACCCAACCAAGTAAGTGGCCCCTCTACTACCAGTGTATAAAGTGATCTCTGGAAGGGGATATGGAACCTGTAAGTTCCAAATGGTGTTAGAATCTTTCTCTGTAGGGCATATAATGAAGCTCTGCCAACTTTCTATAACCTAGTCAAGAGGAAAATAATGGAGTACAGTAGCTGCCCAATATGCGGCCTTGGAAAAGAGACCTCAGGTCATGTTTTATGGAATTGTAGTGCTACCCAAGATGTCTCGAGCCAAGCTAGCAGACCACTCCAAAAGCTCTCCCTAGATGATAGGTCCCTAAAAGAAATCTGGTAGCAAATGATGGGGAAGCTAACACAAATGATGGGGAAGCTACCAAAAAAAATGATGGAGGAAGCAGGATCAATTATAAGATTAATCTAGACAATAAGGAATGAGGTTGTGCATGGCAAGGAGTTTAGACATCCAAACTCTATTATTCATAAAGCCTTGGATGATTTAAAATGTTTTTAAAATTGCAAAACAGAAGGGTCCAAATGAAATAGCTGCTGACTACTCTGGTAGTAACCAATGTGGACACCACCTCATAAGGGATCTATAAGTTGAACTGGGATGCTGCAATAAACCAATCCTTGGTACTTACAGGCATTGGTGCAATTCTTAGGGGCTATAATGGCTAAGTCCTTGGCATTATCCGAGCAAGAAGAAGCTTCAACTTCTCCCCCTTCACTGCTAAAGCTTATGTAATGATGATGTCTGTGTTATTCTGCAAAAAGGCTAGTTTTCATTCTATCATTTTTGAAGTGGACTCACATCAAGTGGTGGAGAGAATGTAAAAGACAGTAATTCACTGGAGTCAAGGTGGTCTAATCATCGAGGATACAAAACAGGTTTTACAAGAGTTGGTTTCTTGGAGCTTTTGCCACACTAAGAGGGATTCGTACATGGCAGCCCACACGCTTGCCAAGGATGCCCTATTGAATGAGTGTGATCTCTATGAATTAGAGGAGATACCTAATTGTATTAGACATGTTGTTCAATTAGACCTTTGTAATAGTATGTTTAATCAATGAAAGTTATCTTGATTTCAAATATATATCATATTCAATGCCACATGATAATTGGGTAATCACTAGTATACCACAAAGATATCATGCCACAAGGGCATCAATAAACCACAAAGATATCATACCACAAAGACATCAAGCCACAAGGGATGTCAAACATGTCGCAAAGACATTCATATCATGGGTTTAAGAATAAATAGCATACTCACTTTTAACTTTCAAATTTAATAAGAGACATAACATTTCTCAAGTATTTCGACCATTACAAAATTTGAGCAAATCCCACAAGTAGTGCCAAAATAACATAAAAATGTGCACAAATCCAAAGTTGACATAAGTTTGAAATATATTACCAAAGTGCACATTTCCAAACAAAACCAACCATTTCTTTAGCAAAAATCCATTAAAGAGCCATTTATATCGATTGTTAGTAAAAAATAATCACACAATATTCCTTTGCCAATGGTCACTCAAACCCTATTTCAAGACCATTACAAACCGTTAACTTCTACACTAAAAATAATCTCACTTAACTCTAAAATTTCACCCAATTCCTAATAACATGAATTTAAACTTGTCCTAAAAGAATATCCTACAAAAATAATAAACTCCAAATTTCTAGATTGCAAATATGCTGCTGGAAAACACGTATATGGCCTCTATTCTCTTATTATTTCAACGTAAATAAGGTCTCAACTCAACCATATAAGAGTGACAACCTGGATTAATTCTAGCTAATTGTACCCACCACTAACAACTGAATATTAAATTCATCTTCAACACATCCTAGCACATAATCAACTAAGTATATTCTCAACAATTCACAACACCAAATCTTAACAAATTTCATATTCAAAATTCATTAAATATACTACTTATGAGAGAGAAGAATTTACCTAATATTGTCATTGGTGGTAATAAAACTGTAAGGAGCAGTGGCTGTGAGTGTAGGTTAGTACGTTGTGTGGACAAGAATTAAGAGGGAAACAGAGAAAAATGATAGAAATAAATTATTTAACACAGAGAGAGAGAGAGAGAGAGAGAGAGAGAGAGAGAGAAATAGGGGGTTGAGATTTATGGGAAGGGAAAAGGGGGGCTTCATGTGAGTAAGAGTCAGAGAAGGGGAAAGATTTACAGGAAGGGCTTAAGTGTGATACCCTGTATTTACGTGTATTTTTATTAAAGGACCATTTAAGTTATTATAATTAGTGGTTTTCTTCTTTTAAATTTAGCGTGTTAATCATTGGAATATTTTATGATTTTTAAAATGTGAAATTTATTTTAATGTGCTTTCTTAATATTAATTACTGTTCATTATTTAAATTTCTCTTTGTTCTGAATTATTTTATTATTTTATTGTTGTGTTTTATTATCTTATTTTATTTAGTCATTGTGTTTAAGTTATTTTATTTAAATTGCCATTTTGAAATCCTTTTTCATTGGATCAGTTTTGAGATCCCGAGATGAAAAGGTTAGACCTCATTTTCTTTCCTTTCTTTTTTCTTTCCCCTTTTTCTTTTTCTCTTTCCTTCCTTTTCTTTTCTTTTTCCCCTGCCTCCCAGTTGTGCGTGACCCCACTGTTTCTCTTCGTGCGACCTCTTTCCCCCAACCCACCGCCGCCCACCACCTTCAGGCGTCACCGCCCACCTCGCTGGCGACCACTCCCCTACAATCCCAGCCCCTCCCTCACCTCTACCTTCCCCCACTCCCACCTTAAATGAGCGGCCTGATTTCTCCTAGCATCGTCGTCCATGGTTTTCAGGCCACCGCACCACTACCAACCACCTCCCCCCTTGCCTGTGACCCACCCCTATCGATCTTAGCCCCTACACCGTCCTCTACTTCCCTTACACATGCTCAACCTGAGTGGGTTTTCACCCACTCTGTTCCCTTACCGAGTGGCCTTAGCGCCACTATTAGATGTGGCCTTTGACTCACTGGACTACCAACTTTCTCCCCCAACCTCCCCACGTCCTTCCCTCCCTCTCTAACTCGAATCTAGCTCCTCCCTCTCTCACATGATTTCGGCCCTTCACAGCCCCAATCCTTGCCTTGCACCGCCACCCACGGCTCCAAGCTGCCACCTTTTACCTCCTAGAACCTCCCATAGCTCCTTCATGCCCCTCCATAGCCAGCCAAGCTCCCTATCAAAATTCCCTATTTTGGACCCACAGCCAGCACCTCGCTGCTTTGCCACTTTCGACATCACCCATGATTGTGAGCACCCTTGATCTTTTAGGATTTTCCTTTTCATTACTATAAGTATTTTTTTAAATTACTTTGAGATTTAAATATATTTTGCATTAACAAATATTCTATGAATTGTTTGGTTGTGCCAGACTGAATCCGATGAGTTAGGCGTTAGTTGGATTGGAGAATGGAGTTGATTGTGTCATTGGTTAAGGTTGGGATTTTGTGGTTGTTGGATATTTGTGTCTTGTCATACATGGCATAAGTGCACGCATATTCATGTTTGTAAAGGAAAATTGAGTTTTTGCATAATTGCATGCATGTTCATGTGTTGGAAATGAAAGCTGGGTTTTCATGTATAAATGGATTTTCAAGTGTGTGTGTGTATCACAACCCCAAGTCGAGATGGAGAATTATCTTGGTGGAGCTCCTCTGGTTACTCAGGAGCGGAATATACTGAGTCACATCACCTGGGTTGTTGCTGGGCAACAACAGGCTCAGACGATATGGTAAAAGCTATCGACTCTGTGGCCTCTCTATTGGCTGGGGCTAAAAGATGCCTGGTCATGGTGCGTGCTAGGCCCAGAGCTGGGTATCGCTCATTATGAAGTCACATGCGATGTTGTTACCTACGATGTGGCGATGAGAGCCAAAGTGTGCAGATGATCCCTAGGGAAGATCATAGTGCATACGATAAAATTGGATATTTGAGCTATTTTCTGGAAAAATGGCAGGTTTTGATAAATCGGATTTATATGGACCATTTTTCTGAGAAAATGGTGGATTTTCTTTGTGGGCCATTTTCTGGAAAAATTGTAGAATTTATGTCTGGCTATTTTCTAGAAAGATGGCGGATGTTTTAATGAAAATGTTTTAGGCCAAAATTAGATTTTGGCGTGCGTGGAAAAATATTCATTTTTGGAGAAAATGATTTCTAGGCCTCACGCATTTGTCATCATGTGCATGCATATTATTTTTGCTTGAATATATTTTTATCTTATAGGTTGTTTGAATTATTACTTGGTACCATAGATTTGATGCAGATATCGAGGTGGCTAATCTTAAGGAGGTGGCTCCTCCGAAAGAATGATTTGGTGCCACTTTCTTTTATATCAGAACTTGTTTCCCGCTTTGGATTTTGTATTGTGGTTTTATTATGTTTTTACTGGACAACTGTAATAGTTTTGAAACTCTTGTATTTAAACGAATTTATATTTAACAATTCTAGTACTCAGTTAATTGACTTTAACCTATCCGCTAGGTTTTTTGACTTTAACAATTACAAATGGTTTACCATCTTTTGGTTCATAATTCAATGCAAGTTTTCTTGGCTTCTGAATTTGATAGTAACATCTAGTTGATTGGTTTCTCAAAACTTGTTTTTCTAGTTTTTTCATATTGTGTTTAATTCCTATTATAATTTTTTGATGGTGTGAGCTAAAAGTGGGTATTCTTTATTTGTATTGATGATAGAGTTCTATATATAGTATTCTTTTACAAGAAATTTGATAGTTTCATTTTGTGTTGAACATTTGTGATTGTGGTTTTTTAATGAGTGTGATTAATTTTATTAATGATAAAAAAAATACTATTATGTACATTGAGAGTATGCATCTAATTGAAAAAAGTACAAGAGATCAAGCAGCTTTTTGGACGCTAAGGCTTGGTTTGGCAACAAAGATCATCTCATCTCAAAAATTTTCATAATTTCCTTCCCAAACATCACTCAAATACAAAATACTTTTCAATACATATTCAGCTTTTTTTATCTAATCATTACCCAATCATTATCCAAACACAAAACTCTATACAATTTTTTCAAACTTTCAACAAAACACAAAAAATAATACAACTTTTTTCAAATTTCATTGCAAAAATACTATTAAAAAGTTATATTCAAATAATTTGTTAACTTTATAATATTTTTATTTAAGGTTTTCTCTCTCATTCTTCAAAATCTAATAAAATATCTTAACAGAATTATCACAATTTCTCACCTCATCTCATTACCTAAACATGCCTCAAAACTATTGAAACATGAATGGGCAGTCATCCAATGGTAAAGTGTTTTTAAAAAAGAAAGCTTTTAGTTCCTCCATTGTCATTTCTCTATCTTCAAAGCTCCAACCATTTCTTTCTCATCATATGCATTACATTACCTGGCCAATATTTGTGATTGTGGATTACGTACCCAAGAGATCATTTCAAAGTAACATTAATTAGTATTTATAGATTATGTATAACTTTTGGTTTCTTGGATTCTAGCTATTGGAATTTGCTGTGGAAATCTAGAAAATGGCACCATGAGCCTATCTGCACAAACTTACATATCATTCCTACCGTTTATAAATTCATGAATTCACTCTCTTTTTTTCCATCATGTTTATTATCATAAAAGACCTTTAATGTTTATAATATTCCCCTTTAGGTTATCATTTGGTTTGATGCTCTCACGTTAATGCTCTAGGTTTTGACTTCCATTAAGATTATAAGAGATGTGTAATACAAAGGACTTAGTCCTCTTTGGAGTGCACAGAACTATTACAAATGAAATTTCTTTTCTATTTCTCTTTAATAGAGTTGTTATATGGTGGTCGATAATGCTGGTGGCAACATTGATATTGTACGTACACCAAACCTAACGATAAAATCGAAAAACTTTAAATTAAGATGTCTGTATGAAGTTCTAAATCAAGATACTCTCAATTGATCTAATCATCATAATTAACCAAAATCTTTAAGTGAAAAAATATTTGTATTAACCAATTTAATTTTGTCTCCTGGTTGCAACCACCTTATAAGGATGCTAAATTATGAGTCCTTGTTATATGGCAAATGTTGTCTTCCTTAAATATTCTTTGGCATGTCATTGCTAGAGTTTTCATTGAGATAGTCGTGTAATAATGTATAATCCATAAAGACAATGTGGTTGAAATCCATGAGCTATAGACTATTGCATGACTTATATATTCATTGAGAAGAATATTAATTATTGTTTTATCAAAAGTATTCTAAAATTCGTGTTAGAAATACTAGATCAAAATAAATAGCGAAATCGATATTACCTCATCGAAAATATCTTGGTTCTAATGTGGTTGTTCTATGGATTTTCTATTGTCGTTGTTCATCCAAAATCTTCACGACAATGGTGGAGTGTGCAACGTGGTAAGACTAGATCAACACTCACATATTCCACAATCTAAGTGCCAGGACTAGAGAGGAGTCTTTGAGAGAGAGATTTTCTGTATATGCCACACGTATCTCATCCAAATGAGGGAGGGGCTATGTGGTTTAAGGGCCATTCATCAAGACTCATGAAGTGGCTTAGGAGTCATGCACATTATAACCCCCAAGAAAAGAGGAAGGGATGCCCACTATGGGTTCCCTTTATTACAATTTGAATGTCCCCATATTCAGATTCTTTGTCAACAATTTCCATTGCATCAAGATCATGGTGGATAAAAGAAATTTAATCCATAAAGCCTTTGGGATTGGTTAATCTTCAAATCCTTTAGGTATGAACTTTGAAACAGTAAATGATCTTTGAGCCATCTTCAATTAGCAATAAATGTCCGCGTTTGCATTATGTAATCCTTAAGGCTAGAGTTTATATATTGTTCTACTGATGATACATTGATAATTCTCAAACTTTCGCATATTACCCTCACTTTGTGTATAATGTAGGATTAAACACAGTGCTAGAAAAATACCAGAGAGCGAGGAAAATACGAGAAAAAACATAGTGCTAGGGTTGCGATGCCTGCCGTTGGGGGCCTGTAGGGGCCCTCAGCGTCATCTAGCTGGCGATCCTTTGCTAATATGGTGGCCCAGTCTCCAAAACCTCTTCCTGAGGTGGAGATCCCTTTGAGGCCACCAAAGCTTTTGGATGGAGAAACCTTTATCAACTTCTCCAATGAGGAAATTGATCAGTCTACGAAGCCATTTTAGTTCTCCCTGGTTTTGAAGTTTCTTCGACAACGGTCTTCGTTGGATTCTACTAAGGCCTTTATTTGTGGTAGATGGGGTTTGAATTTTCAGCCTGTGGTTTTGGCGATGCCAAATCCTAGATCTATTTTTGTGAGGTTTTCCAATGAGGTGGATTTTATCAAGGCTTTTTCAAGGGAAACCTATGAAGTGTAGGGGCTGCCATATCAGGTGTTTCATTGGAGCCCTGATTATTCTGAGGAGTCTGAGCTAGAGGTGGTTCCTGTTTGGATAGTGTTGCCTAGTTTACCCCCCAATTTCTATCATGAATCATTTCTTAAGAATATCACTATGACATTAGGAAAGTATGTGCATAGAGATAATTGCACTCGGTGTGCTTCTCATACTGATAATGCTAGGGTGTGTATTGAAATCAATATCGCCAATGATCCGATTGATTCATTCTGGATTGGTATGCCACATCAAAAAGGAAGTTTTATTCAATATATGGTGTACAAGACTTTATCGACGTATTGCAGGAAGTGTTTGGCATAGGGGTATAATCTAAATATGTGTAAATGAATTGGAAATGTTATTAAAAATGTGATAATGATATGAGTGTGATAACGATATGATATATCGGCTCCCTTCAATCCAAGCTATTAAAGATGTAGTTTTTTCCATCCTTGTGAATAGTAGTCCTGGCTCAAATGGATTTGGCTTAGGTTTTTTTTTTTAACTTGTTGGAGTATTGTAGAGAAGGACATTGTTTGCGCAATGTGATTTTTTTCGAGGTGCTGATTTGCCTCTTTTTTTACTGCGTCAGCTCTTATACTTATTCCAAAGGTTGAAAACTCAACATCCTTTAATAAGTATAGGCCAATCAGTTTATGTTTTGTGTTTTATATAGTGTGCCCCAACATTCTTATAGATCGTTTGGCTACTATTTTGCCGTGCATTATATCGCAGGAACAATATGCTCCTATTAAAGGAATGAGTATATTTGAGAATATTAGTCGTACTCAGGAGATGGTTTATTGTATTAATAAACCTGTGAGGGGTGGAAACGTTATCCTTAAAATTAATATGGCTAAAGCTTATGATAGTGTGAATTGGGAGTTTTTGTTCCATTTGTTGGAAGGTTTGGTTTTTCTGAGGTGGTGTGTAAATTGCTTCAACAATGTGTTACAACACCTTGGTTTTCAGTTGTGATGAATGGCATATCCAAATGTTTCTTTAAAGGTGGTCATGGGTTGAGGCAAGGAGATCCACTTTCTCCATATTTATTCATTATGGTTGAGGGAATATTATCTCGGTTGTTGAAGAAAGCATTTGTGGCTAATAAAATAAAGGCTTTCTATCACCCTCAGACACTCCACTTATCTCTCATTTATTATATATGGATGATATTGTCATTTTTCCTAATGGTGGTAAATCTTTCCTTAAGTCCATTGCTGATATTTTGAGAAAGTATGAGTTGTGGTCTGGACAATATGTTAGCAAAAAGAAGTATTCCATTACTTTTGCAAGATATTTTCCTCCTTTTTGGTGGCGTCTATTGTTATGAATGTTGGGTTTTGTTGAATGATTTTTTCCGTTAAAATACCTTGGGGCACCTATTGTTTTATAAAGGTTAAAAGCTATCCACTTGGATGATCTGATTGGTAAAATTAAAAAGAAATTGGAAGGATGCCAAAACCGATTTCTATCTACTAGAGCTCGGTTATTGTTGTTGAAACATGTGCTTTTCAGTTTACTAATACATCTTATGTTCGTTGTTCAGGTGCCTTTAATAGTTTTGAGGAAGTTAAATCAATGTTTCAGTAACTTTTTCTGAGGGATGGTTGATGGGAAGCCAAAGAAACATTGGGCGGCATGGCAGATTTTATGTCAACCAGTAGGTGGAGGAGTGGGTTTGAGGAACCTTCATGATATTCAAAAATCCTAGCATATGAAATTTGCTTGGAAAATACTTGTGGATAATTCTTTGTGGTCCCAATTCTTTAGTGCAAAATATATTCGTACTAAACATGTTTCATTGATGGACTGTACTAAGGGGTCTCGGTTTTGGAAATCTCATAGTATGTCAGATGTGCTTCAATTGTCAAAGTGGAATGTTAAGGAAATGTGTCTTTTTAGCATGATAGGTGGCTTGAGGAGGGGCCATTGATGCATCTACAACCAATTAGTGAGAGACCAAATTTGGTAATAAAAGAGTGCAAACTGGATTCTAGTTGGGATGTTGGTCTGATTCAACGTTTGGTTGGAGAGGATAGAACAACTGAAATTATGAAGGTCTTGAGTAACTGTCAAAATGGGGTAGATTGTTTGATATGGATGGAGAGTGTGGATGGAAAATTTTCTACCAAGAGTGCTTGGGATTGCATTCAAATACGAGCACCGAATAATAAATGGATAGATTGGGTGTGGCACTCTTATTTGTCAAAAACATGTCGGTGTCGATTTGGAAGATGGTCTTAGTGTGGATAAGTGGATTAAAGCTGTTGGGATTCCTTTAGCTTCAAAATGTGACTGTTGTATGCATGGGCCCTATGAAACTCTCAAACATGTGCTAGCTAAGGGGGACATTGCCAGAGAAATATGGAGAAGAAGCTATATGTTAGTGGGGTTGCTATTTGTGGAAGGGAGGAGTTGGAAAGATATGGTTGAAATATGACTCCGTAGAGCATCTCAGACATCTCAAATAGGGTAGCTAATTGGTTTGATACTGGGAATAATTATTTGGTGACTTTGGATGAGGAGATGTAGAGCTTAGATGAAAGGTATAGTGGATAATGTTGGTACAGTTTGGAGGGATATTGTGTATTGGGCTTCTCGAATTGGGGAGAAATTAAGTGCAGGAAGGGGTCTTTCTAAAAGAGATTAAGCTATTTTACTAGCCTTGTATGTTCCTATTAAACCGATAGAGAGAAGAATACCAAAGTTGGTGTACTGGAAGAAACCGGAAGTAGGTTGGATTAAGCTCAACCTAGATGGTTGCAGTCGTGGGAATCCAAGTGATGCTAGTGCAGGTGGTGTGTTGAGAACTCATGAAGGAAAGCTTCTTTATGCTTTTGCAATATCAGTGGGGTCTGGCATGAATAATTTTGCAAAAATGATGGGTTTGTTGCATGGCCTTAGGTAGGTGAAAAGATTGGGAGCAACCCGTGTAGTGCTAGAGCTTGATTCCTCGGTTGTTGTTAATTGGATCATAGGAACACGTTGTGACACCTGGTACTTGGAAGCCTATTGGAGTGAAATTCTGAAATTACTTCATCAGATTGATTTTCGAGTGGAGCATGTTTATCATCAAGGAAATTGCCCGGTAGATTTCTTAGCATGTATGGGTGCAGATGGAATCTCGAGTCATGGGATTGCTTTAGGGAGTTGCCGAGGGAGGTGAGAGGTTTGTTGAGACTGGATTCTTTGGATTTGCCATATCTAAGATTGTGAGGTTTTTGTGTTGGGTTTTTAAGTGTTTTTTTTTTTTTTGAAACATTCATCAATACTTTCCATTCATTCATAAAATGTGTTACAAAAAACAGCAACACTCACTTAACTCTCTAAAGACAATCACTCACTGAACTCCCTTCATTGCTACAGGACATTTCTCTAACAATTGTTCTTGTAATTTCAGATGGTCCATCCTCAATCCAGCACCACTCCCCTTCCATACTCAATGCTCTCTTGGCTAATGCGTGGGCAACACAGTTGCCTTCTCTATGAATGAAACTCACAGACCAGTCTGGCCTCAGTAACATCCTGCCACGTATATTGGCATACTGTTGTTCCATCCATGCATAGTTGCCCCTACCTCTGTTACCCCTTTTATCACTCTGTCAGCATCTCCCTCAAACACCACCAACCTGACATCAAGCTCCAAAACAAGCTCCATAGCTCTCCAAAGAGCAGCTGCTTCAGCCAGATCAGAGTTTCCACTAAACTGTTTAGCAGAATTGAAAGTAAACAGAACCTCCCCCACATGGTTCCTTGCCACTATACCCAAGCCCAATTTAAAATTGTTCTTATCTATAGCCGCATCAAAGTTTACCTTAGAAACACCCTCATCTGGTGGCTTCCATTTGATGTTCTTTCTAATCTGAACATGAGATCCCTTCATATTGTTTAGTGCAGCACAAGCTTCTTGAAAGCTTTGAAGACTAGTCATTGCTACATTAAGTACTTTTCGTGGACTGTCAAACTTACTTTCAAAAAACATCATGTTTCTCCTAGTCCATAGTCCTCTCAGTATCATAGAAACTTCCTCTAATTTACTCTGCTGCAATCTAGTTTGCATTTCAGACCATAGCACATAAAAGTCTTTTTCTTCACTAGGCCATTTCTGAAGACCACTCCCACTCTCTGCCCATACATCACTTGCAGCTGGGCATGACCATTGGACATGGCATATTGTTTCTTCACCCCTTTGACAGATCGGGCATGTAGCATCTTCAATTATTTTTCTCTGCACTAGATTCTGCCTTGTTGGTAATATACTCTTCAAAGCCTTCCACACAAACTGCTTTGTAGGATTAGTACATTTAGTCTCCAAACCCCTTCCCAAATTTGCTTCTAAACTTCTTTATTAGAGCATTCCCCGACCATAGATTTTCCCAAGGCATTGCCTAAATGATAGGCACTTCTCACAGAAAACCTACCATCCTTGGTAAAGCCCAACATCATTTCATCCTCCCCCCCTTGCCAACTTAAAGGTATACTGCAAATCATGGCTGCCTCCTCCCTGCTAAACACATCCCCTACCAAGCTCTCATTCCAGCAATGCAAATCCTCAAAGATAAGAGAGCTTACCTTCGAGCCTACAGATAGAGTATTAATAAGTGATCTAACTTTAAAATCTGAGCCATTATGTAGCCACTTATCCTTCCAAATAGAGATGCTCTTCCCATTACCCACTCTCCAAACCATACCTGCTTTCACCAAATCTTGTGCAGCTAACAAACTCCTCCACATAAAAGAGGGCTTATATCCAATCTTTGCATCAATAAACTGACATTTTCTGAAATACTTTTCCTTAAAAATCTTTGCAACCAAAGAATCACACTTTATTTGTAACATCCACCCTTGTTTGGCTAACATAGCCTTATTAAAAACATCAATATCTCTAAACCCCATCCCACCTTCTTTTTTATTTTCTTCCATTTTATCCCAACTCTTCCAATGAATACCCTTCCTATCTTTGTTACCACTCCACCAGAAACTTGCAATAATAGAATTGATCTCATTACACAACTTCCTTGGAAATCAAAACACATTCATTGTGTAAGTAGGAATGGACTGTAAAATTGCCTTAATTAACACCTCTCGACCAGCACTGGACAAAAATGAGTTTTTCCAGCTTCTAATCCTCCTCCACACCCTTTCTTTTATATTTCTAAAAGTTTCATATTTTGATCTTCCAATCATAGTTGGAAGACCAAGATATTTACCATAGTCACCACAAATAACATCACCAGCCACGGCTGCAACTTCCCTTTTTATAATCTCAATGGTATTGGAACTAAACAAGATTGCAGTCTTCTGTCTATTCAGCTTTTGGCCTGAGGAAACTTCATACAATAGCAAAAGATCATGTATAGTCAACCACTCTTCTTTACTTGCCTTACTAAAGATCACACAATCATCAGCAAAGAGGAGATGATTGATTCTGGTCCCACCTCTTATAGCAGCAACCCCTTTTATACTCCCTTTAGCAGCAGCATCACTCAACATGGAGCTCAGTCCCTCAGCACATATGATAAACAGGTAAGGTGACAAAGGGTCACCTTGCCTTAGTCCTCGAGTAGGCATGAAAGAATCACCTACCTTTCCATTCACCACCACTGAATATCTAACCGATTCTACACACTTCAAAATCAAATGGTTCCATTTATCACAGAATCCCAGCTTCTTCATGATGGACCTCAAAAAAGTCCACTCTATTCTATCATATGCCTTTGACATATCTAGCTTTAGAGCCATACTTCCTTCTTGTCCTCTTTGTCTTGCTTTCATGGTATGAAGAATTTCATAGGCCACCATCACATTGTCCATAATTGATCTACCTGGAACAAAAGCACTTTGTAGCCTAGATATTATAAAAGGTAATACATGCTTAAGCCTATTTGCTAGAACTTTTGCTATGAGTTTATACAAAACATTGCATAAAGAAATTGGTCTAAACTCATTAACAGAAAGAGGAACATCTACTTTAGGAATAAGCACAATATTTGTAAATTGCAACTCACTTGGCATATCACCCCCATTTAGTACATTTAGAACTGCCTTACAAACTTTAGGGCCCACTGCTACCCAGTGATATTGGTAGAAATCTGCTCCAAACCCATCTGGTCCAGGTGATTTGAAAGGCCCCATCTGTTGAAGTGCTTCCAGTACCTCCGCTTGCTGAAAAGGAGCCACAAGATCATCATTCATTGCTCTTGTCACTTTCGTGTCCACACTTTGCAAACAGGCATCTATATCTTCTTCCTTTGGATTCGAGGTAGAAAAAATCTTCTGAAAATGATCCTTGAAAGCACTAGAAATAGCAGAATCATCACTTCTCAGAAAACCCTCTGCATCTCTGATATGTTTTATAAAATTCTTCTTCTTTCTTTGTGTTGCACATGTATGAAAAAACCTTGTATTTCTGTCCCCCCCTTGATACCAATGCCTTTTTGCCCTTTGCCTCCATTTAAGATCCTCTTTTTGCAGTAAAACCCCCACTTCATTTTGTAGTCTCACAATCTCCTCCTCATTATACTGGTTTTCATCATCCTGCAATTGTTTTAGTAAAGCAGATTTCTGACTAATCTCCTTTTCCATGTCTAAAAAATGAGATTTCTTCCATCTTGATAAGGATACTCTACAGTTTTTTAGATTTTGTTGGACTTCTCTTATGGGATCAACATTTGAACTTTCCTGCATCCATTCATTACTTATAATATCTTTGCATTCTTCCTCTTGACCCCAAGCCACTTCATACTTGAAAGACTTATGACAGCCTCTTCTCTGTGCAGGTAGCTCTTGAGTTGAAAAGAACAAAGGTCTATGATCCGAGCTTCTTGCCACCAGAGTTTTCACTCTGATTGAGTTGAAACACCCCAACCATTCACTGTTTGCTAAGCCTCTGTCCAGTCTCTCTATAGTAAAAGTGTCATCCTTATGTCTATTGCACCAGGTAAACTTGGAATTCGACCATCCCAAGTCAAACAAACCCCCCATATCTACCACATGTCTAAATTTATGCATCTGAGATTCACATCGCAGGTTCCCTCCTCTCTTCTCATCTTGAGCTAATATTTCATTGAAGTCCCCACAAACAAACCAAGCCATAGGATTAGAAGGCTTTAATGACAATAAAATATCCCATGACACTTGCCTCTTACTCACCTCTGGATGACCATAGAATCCAGTAAACTGCCACTCCATGTCCTCCTTGTCTGCCTTGATTACTGCATTAATATGAAATCTAGTATAGGATTGAATTATCACATCAGTTTCCAGCTTCCATAGTAAAGCCAAACCTCCACTTCTTCCTAACGGATTAACAACAAAACATCCCTCATAACGCAATTTCCTCTTAAGGAATTCCTATCTATATGCTTCTAACTTGGTTTCCATCAAAAAAACCAAGTCTGGTCCCTTATCCTTCACAAGATTGTGAAGGTCATGAACTGCACGGGGGTTACCAAGCCCCTTGTAGTTCCAGCTCAAGATTTTCATTACTCTTGGTGGCGCTGCTTAGCAGCCGCCACCAAGTTCAACTTTGCATCAATGAAGGCCCCTTCCTTGTTAATTTTTATTCTTTTTCTGCTTGTTTCTTTCCCACCACCATCCTCTTCATCAACTAACTCTCTTTTCTGCATCATGTCTGAGGCTAAAATGTTACTGTCCATAGCTTTCCCCCTAGCACATTTTTTCCACCTTCCTCTAGTAATCATAGGCCTTCTGTCACTGGTCTGGCTTATTACTTCAGCACTTAACCCAGGCTGAATCTCATTATTAGCCATACCCAACAGATTTGGACTCTCCTTAGTCAATTCATTAAAAAATTGAGCCTCCATAATTGCGTTTGCATCCAGACCCAAGCCCATGCTCAAGCCCAACTCTCCTTTCCTATGTATATCCTCCTCGTGACCCATTTGATTCTGTTTAATTGATTCCCTAACTGTCTCTTCCTACCTTATCGAATGCTGCAAATTTGAACACTCCTTCCCCTTCCTATCTGTAGATCCCTCCCTCTTTTCAGTTATAACTTCCCTCTTATCCAAATCTTGATGATATGAACAAGCAACAAACTCCACACTCTCATCCTTATCCAAATTTAAATTTGAACTTGGATGAGATCCTTGATTGTCGCCTGCATGGTTAGCCGAATCAGAGTTAGATCCCCCACCTTCTACTGGACCTTTCTTCCACCTCTCGCCAGCACCATTACTAGACCTCCCACTGGACCTTTTCAGCATGCTGAGACAAAGATTCACTTTGTGATCTACACCCTCCATCTGCATGGACTAAGAAACCACACATAAAACAAACCTTTGGCAATTTTTCATACTTGATAGGGATCCACACCTGTTCTCCTTGCACACTAATCATCCTCCCTCTTGCCAGAGGTTGGTATAAATTCAACTCAAGCTTTATTCTCAGGAATCTACCCCACCCTATCCCATCACTCGGGACATCAACTTCCAGAACTCTCCCAATTGTCCTCCCTATCTTCTCCCCATACACTCTATTCATGAATGCAAAAGGCAGGTTATGCAATTGCACCCAGAATTCTTCATAATCAAAACATATCGATTTTGGTTGCTTCAACACATCAAACAACTTAAGAGCAAACAAACCATTGTCAAACAACCATGGTTTTCCGAATAAGACCTTCTCCTTATCTGCCTGTGTAGTAAATGTCACAATGAAGACATTTGACCCACACTCATGAAAAACAGCCTGTTTACTGATCCTCCACACCTTAGCCATCGTGGAAGCAAGGACTTCCTTACTCACCATGCGATCTGTGAACACCTTTCCCACCAGACTTCTGTCACCTTTCTCCTTCATCTCAGACACTCCCTCATCTTCCAATTCCAACACGCACGACTCACTCTCTGTCAACCGTAATTGACTCCATCTCTCTTGAATATCCTCCATAATTGCTCACACTAACAAAAGCCTAAACTTCACACCAAAGACTGCTATAAACTTCACCTCGTTCACCAGAGAGCAAAACGAGAGAAGACTCCTACCAAAGTAGTCTGCTTATAGAATATTCGTTGGGTTTTTAAGTGTTGTTGGTATGTTTTGGGTCGTTTGAAATTTTGTAAAGGTATTTATCCACCTAAAGTGAGGGTCTTTAATAAAGTAACGCCATTTTTTTTAAATAAAAAATAAAAAGTGTATAATGTATGCATGCATTTATAAAGGCCAACAATGTGAAAGTGAAAAGCACGCATTCTTTGAATTTATTATGCATTATTTTTCGGCCTATAATTTACGTCCCAACATTTAATGTATGATGCGTGTTTTCCAGGCATTTTCTAGGTGAAAATGGACTAGCCTGCATATATTCGATCCATATGAACCAATTGGCTACATCAACGCCACTTAAGCAATGGCCTTCTGTGTTTTTCTTTGTGCTAGATCTAGTATTATTAATTGGCACTTTATGATGAAAAAAATGTTCTCTATTTACTTATAATATAACATGAAAATTAGGGCTGGTTTGATTACACAGAACTAAATTATCTCATCTCATCTTATATATAATCATTACAACTTTTTCAAATTTTTACATAAAATATAATAAACAATTCAACTTTTCAAATTCAAAAACAAAATTAATATTAAAAAACTATATTATAATAATATTTTATTCAATTTTCAACATAATATTTTATCTTATTTCATCTAGTAAACAAACGAGACCTAAAATCTCAACTTGAACAACGACAATGCACGCATTAATATTGAAACAGCTTAAAGTACTTTAATTTCGACATTAGAAACATTAAAACTAAATAAATGGAAGTCTGGAAACTTTAAGCAAATTAGTTGTTTGTCAAATGACTACCTACTATGTTGTAGGCACCTGACAACTCAATGCCTTCAAAAACTAGGCCCTAAATTTCACTGCATGCAGTAGTATATTGCAGATGTGTTTAACCATCCGATCAAACTAAGCATAGGAGATCGATGTTATAGCGTATATGCATGTGTCTTGGTAGTTTTTTCACTTCTATTTTCCTTCGTTTCTCTACATTATATTACACTAAGCTATGCATTGTTACACTATATATTGATCATTCCTATATATACTCTTTACACAAGAGCAACCTCTTTAGTACTATTCTGAGTCTTCTCTTTGATGAATCCAACGTAAAGGTTTGTCCCGCTGGAGTCAGAATCAGAAAGTTTCGTGTTTCGACCACCTTCAGACATGTTTTTCACAAAGTGCACCAGATGCCGCCAATTCTCCTCTTCAAACAACCTCTTATTCATTCTTAAGTATGTGAATGCACACAATCCATTTCCAGAATCTGACCTACTTGTCTCTAAAACTTGTCCATATGCACTTGCATCATACCTCTCCAGAGCATTTTCCCCTGCAAGTTCTATCCTTGCTCTCCTAGTTGCCATCTTTACTTGCCGAACTAACCCTTGGGGTGAACTGTTTGCATTCCCAGGCTGTTCTCCATCTTTCATTTCCATGCAGGTGAAGTTTAACACAACTCCATGTTTTCCCAGCATTCGTGCAATTGGAAGGTAGCCATCGCGATATCTAGTATTGTAGTATCCAGCGGTTAGTTCAGCAGCATGTGACCTTGTTCGATAATGCCAGTGGATTCCAGCTACTTTTCCAGAAAGTTTTGCTCCAGTTCCTTGAAATATTCCTTCTGCAGAAGCAAGGATTCTATCACCGTGCTCTAGTAGTTTACCAGAATACCACTCGAGAAAGAAGTGTGCATACTCGCTGTTCCATGTTCCATCCCTACGGAAAAATCCAGTATCCTCTGGAAATTGATTGTACTGGCCACAGTCATGGGGTCCACTTGTTCCCCAATCTTTCTTCCCCATCGCTTCTGCTGCTGCTTGCAGGGAAGCTCTCATATACTGCATCAGATACAATTAAGCAGCTTGTATAAGAATATTATATAATCATGTCTTAATTAATTCTCAGATATATTACGTATTTTATATTAATGTTGGGAATTATCAAATATGCATGGTTCTTTCTTTTGTTGTCAATAAGTTTAGCACAATTAATTAATAGTGTAATTTATGAGCCATGCATATATGTGGGACCAACGTACATGATCAATTTTTCCTTTTTCCAGCTCCTTTACTATATATATGCAATTAAGAGATACCTTGTCATAGCATTGAAATTCTCCAATTCCAGGAAACCTCCAAGTTCCATTGCTCTCTGGATAAGATGGATATCTGAGCTCCCCACAAGGACCCATTCCCACTTGAATTTCCTGCAAAAAAAAAAAAAAATTGATTTTGAGTTCCTAAAGCTGAAAGAAATTATTTCATTTCTTGGTACTGTTTGAAAATGATATCATTGCAAAGTGAGATCTTACAGCTTGCTGCTGTCAAATAATGGCCTCGGCAAATTATAGGGGTGTGATATCTTGTATTAATTATTCTATTCACATCTCTTCTCTTGGATGATTAATTCAACGTACGTAAGGATTGGATTATTCTTTTTTTATACCTTTCTAAATTATTCCATGTAAGTGGTTTGGGTAGTAAGGTGGGTGTGATATCTTGACGAATGGCTAGATCTTGACGAACGGGGGTTTGGGCCATCCTATGGCCGTGTTTTTTCTAATACAATATTATAATATTTTAAAATTTTTAAATATAAAAGATTATGTTTTTGATAATTTTTGGATAATATTTGTATGCCCCGGTTAGGGGTGTAAGGCAATCGGTCCGGATTGGAAAAACCTACCAGACCGACCCATTTGGACTGGACTTGACAGAATGGACCAAACTCCTATGTATATTTTAAAAATATTTTTAATAATTTAATATATTATTTTTATATAGTAATTATAAAAGTTAATGATGTGATTTTCATCTAATTTATTATCATTAACCATATAAAATATTTTTTTAATAAGTTACTTACATAATATACATTAATAATTCACTTAATTTTAATTTAGTAATTTAAATAATTTTTTTATTAATTTATTTGGAAAAAAGAAAAGAAAAAAAAATAAAACAAAAATAATAATTGGACCAGATCGGTCCCTATGGATGTTCGGTCTACTCCGGTCAGAGAAAAATGATGGACCCCCAAACCGGACCGGACCAATTTACACCCCTAGTCCTAGTGAAACTAATTAATATATAGTTAGTACCAATTGTTCTTAGTGAATGTTTAGAACTATGGTAGGAAATATAACTTATAACTTTAGAACTTTTAGTTTATAACTTAAGTAATAAGTTCTACTATTGAAATTTTTTTACTGTTTGATAACTTTATATTTAAAACACTTTTAAATATGTTACATTTATTTGGAAACAAATTAAAAAAGTTCTTTATGATGTTGAATTACGATTATTTGAGTTTTTAAAGATTATGGCAATATTCTTAGAAGTTTAAAAATTGTAATTATCTGAAAGTTGTATGGGTATTTGAGTTTTTAAAGATTATGGTCATATTCTTAGAAGTTTAAAAATTGTAATTATCTAAAAGTTGTATGG
Source organism: Carya illinoinensis (assembly GCF_018687715.1). NCBI lineage: Eukaryota > Viridiplantae > Streptophyta > Magnoliopsida > Fagales > Juglandaceae > Carya > Carya illinoinensis. The sequence continues at coordinate 27,829,563 of NC_056762.1, forward strand.
GTTTTCGTCCATTAACAATCTTTTAAAATTTGAATTACCTGCATTATTCGGAAAAGCACATTTGGAAAAAAGTTCAAACATACTTTTTAGTTTATTTAAGATTAAAAATATTTTAATATGTAATACTCAAAATCTCAAACAACCTAATTTCTCTATTAAAAAGCTTTTAAGATTATTTAAGTACTTTTTAAAATTTTTACTGCAATCCCAAACAAGCATTAGTATATAAAGATAGATGTTTGTAGATGCTTGTAAATTACCATAATAACATCGCCCAAGAAATCTCTGAATTTGTCACGGAAGCTCCTCATGTAGTCACTGTAGACCTGGATGGGTGTTCTTCCTCTGAGAACAGGCAGTGAATCACAACCCAAGCTTATGTACTCAGGATTCCTCCTCCCTGATCTGTCTGTGTACACTAGTTCTGGGTTCTTGCTTATTTCTTCCAGTACCCATGGAGGTAGAGGAATGCTGCAATATTATAATTCAAAGATAAAATAATTAATTAAATTGGTTATCAGGAGTTAAAAATATTTATTACTCTATCTCATAAAAGAAAATATTAATTAAATTAGAAGAGGAATTAGACATACACAACTTATAAATATATATATATATATATATTAAATCCCATCCTTATAGAACAAGCAGAAAAAATATATGAATTGCAAATGCTTGATTAACCAAAACCAAAAATCTCATATCATTTTATCTCAACTTATCATTATAACTTTTTCAAATCTTCATATAAAATATAATAAACAATTTAATTTTTTCAAATTTCAATACAAAATTAATATTAAAAAATTATATTATAATAATATTTTATTTATTATTATTCAAAACATCTCATCTAATCTTATCTATCTAATCAAATGGATTACCTGCAAGAATCTCCAACGTTTCCTCCACACTGATGAAAAGACATGACAACTTGGAGCTTCAAGCCATGCTTTTGAACCATTTGCACAAGTTCAGCATAGCCTTCCCAGTTGTACCTACGTGGTCCATCTTTCTCCACCAACCCCCACCATGCATCCACCATAACTCCTTCCACTCCCGCACTCTTCAACGCCATCAAGCTCGCATTCATTGCTCGCGGCTTGTTCAAATTCCCTCCGTGCGTTATTGTGTCAAGTGGCAGCATCACAAACACAGGAACCCTTGAATCGTTTCCATCCTGATTATGCCCGCCTGCAGAGGGTGCATGAAGCTTTTCTCTCTTTTCATGATCATGATCATTTCCACAGTACCCTTCGGCGCCATTCAAGGTCGTCTTCTCGCGCGAGAGCTTCGCTTCTAATTTCATCGAGCTCTTGATCACCCGGATGCGGCACGACGGCTTAGTTTGCGCAAAGCAAATTGTGCCGGTGAATTGATCATGATCGGGAGTTTTCAGGCTCTTGGTATCTTTGAGATTGATAAATGACGTTGAGGAACGTAGCGTTAAAGTCATTTTTTTCTTTCGAACGTGGTGTTTTTGAGAGAGTGAGAGATGTGGGAATGGATGAAGGAGGCTGTGGTGTATATTTATAAAAGAGAACCTCGATCGAGTGCTTGTAGCGTCTTTGAAACGGACAACATTGGTGGGCTCTTGCTTCGGAAAGGAAAAAGTGCACAAAAATCAAAGCAATATATACAGTCAGCTCGCTTTTTCTAAGGGTCATTTTCGCTATACGCGGTTACACTTTGTCATTCCTATCTATATAATTAATTTCCCTAAAATTTTACGAACCTCATCATTAATATGTAATTAATTGCGAATGATTATGGATGCAATATACCTGATTGTATACATGAGAATGTTCTGGAATTTGAATGTGGTGGATTTATTCCATACTAAACACGGACAAGCTAAAAGATCCCTGCATGCAACGTAGATGAAGCTTAATATCTAACCAGATCGAGGATTTTAAATATCTAAAAGAGGTGTGCTTGCAACCCTGTGATATTTTGACTTAACAGCTTCCGCTAGCTTTGCCTGTCCTAGTAAACGAGTTGGGTGTTTATCCAAGATGATGAGTCAGGGTAATCTCATGATCATATATGGTAGGTGTTTGGATTATTGGAAAAGAAATATCGAAGATTATAAGAATAACTATATATTTCGATTTATAACCTTTTTTAACTTTTATTATTGTTTGATTTTACGTAATATTAATTTTCTGGTTTATATTTCTTGATGAACCTTGGAAAGAAAGTTAATTTGGATATATAGATCGATGTTGGTGATTTATAACGCATTTGTGAGATCGGTCAGTTATACGTATTATAATTTGAATATACGTACATGCATGATTAAAGAGGACACAGATATAAGTAAATTTTCTCGAAATTAGTAGTAAAAGTTTTTAGTCACTCATCGATGTAAAAATTAGATATGAACGTGTATTATACGTAAGTACTAGATATGAGTTTGTTTTCTGGACCATTATCTCTTGGGTCTGATAACTAACGGGCGGCTTTGTTTTGCCACAATGAAAGGAAAATAGAAGAAATAAACGCTAGGTTCTCGTTGGTCTACGTATGTGTTCTGTCGTTCATAATGCTTTTATGTGGACGAAAAAAATCAAAGAAATTTTGATAAATTTTCTTGGTTTTGGCTTGGTTTGGTTAGGATAAGAAGGACCGGATAGAAGGCTAGCTCTCTCAAAGGACAATACTGGGCTGGCTGCATGTGGTTGTGGCCAAGTCTTTTGCTTTCATTTTCTTGAATCGTTCCTTGATCTGTATACGCTTGGTTGGAAGTTTGTAACAATCCGGCCAAATGGAAGGATCACCATACACTTAGTCTTGACTCTTGGCCGATGGGAACAAAAGTCGCATCTCATGTCATGCGAATTCCTACCGCTGATTTTGAAGCGCCATATAATTATCATCTCTTATAAATACAAGAATGAAGGAATTGAGATGCCTGATCAAGGCCAAGCAGCTTTATTTAAAAATAAATAATAATAAAAAATAAGCGGCGCGCGGATTAATTCTCCTGATCATAATATATATATAAATAAGCCGTTTTACATGCTTTAGGCATGCTTTCATATTATGGATAATCTATATTTGAATTTTATGCACAAAGTTGACTTCTAAATTAATGTATATGAAATTTCAGTGCGAATTTTCCTGTGCCATAGCCTAGACGTTACAAGGTTATCAGAATGATTGGCTGTCAAACGTGTTGGTCGGCTAGTGCCGAGTCAGGTTTGGGTAATTTTCGATTCAATTAACCTGAACCCAACGTCGTACACCAGTAACTAATTAACGCCTCAAATGTCTCAACCCAAATCCAATACAATTATTTTACGATCGAGTTGGCTTGACACGATTTTGATTGTTTTCAATCCTTTTGATCCATTAAAATAATAATAATAATAATAATAAATATTCCCAAATATTTTATTATTAATCCTATTATAATTATTATATTAGTACTAGACAGAGGCAATACAAGAAGAATGTAAGAAAATATTTAAAACAAGAGTTATATTTTTTAATCTAAAATTCAAAATATGTGGTGGCTGGCCAATCGAGTCACATGTTGACCTAACTACTCCATGGCCCATGAACTTGTGAGTTGACCCGACATAACTCGAAAAATAATCGGATCAAGTTTGAGTCGACCCAAACTTGCTTATATATATATATATATAATCGGGTTCAGGTCATGAACTTAAGTTCGAGTTATGTCGGGGAAATACATGATAATAAAAGGATTAGGGTTAGGATTGGATATATATATATATATATATATATATATCCAATCCTAACCCTTTTATTATCATTTGCTGCGTTTGTAGGTCTATAAAAAATTGGCAGCCCTAATGCGAATTGGAAATTATTAACTTGTAAAATTACTTTACACATATTTTGCACACGCTACTCATTGTATTTTTCCATTTGGTTATTTTTTATTCTTTATTTTTCAGGCTGAGTTAATTTTAAGCCTTAGTATAAATACTTGTAATATTTTTTTTATTTTGTAGTTCACTTCAGAACAGTCGGGTATTTTCATGATTCTCCAATACAAGAAACTTCTAGGTTTCTTTCACTTTGATATGGTATCATACGTTTCTTCTTCCTCGCATCCCATGGTGCCGTCTTCTCAGACTTCTCAAGATGCTACGAATCCCTTCTTCCTTCATCCCAATAACAACCCCAGCGTTATTCTTATGATGCAGCCTCTACTTGGAGACAATTATCATACTTGGTCTCGCTCGATGACAATGGCTCTCTTGGCAAAGAAGAAATTATGGTTTGTGGACGGATCGATACTCAGGCCTAATTCCACCGACCTAATTCCACCGACCTTCTTTTCTCTTCTCGGTTACGTTGTAAAAATGTAGTGATTTCTTGGATCCTTAACTCAGTTTCTTCCAAAATTTCTACTAGTGTTTTGTATGTTTCTACTGCTTTTGAGACCTAGATTGATTTAAAGGAGAGATTCTTCCAAAAGAATGGTCCTCAAATCTTTTAGATTCAAAAATCCATTTCGTCCCTCTCTCAAAGTCAACTTTCAGTGAGTGCATATTTCACTCACTTGAAAGCCATTTGGGATGAACTGGTTAATTACAAACCAATTCCTATATGCTCGTGTGGGGCTATGAATACTTTGAACTCCTATGTTCAACAGGAACATATTTTGCAATTTCTTATGGGCCTAATGAATCTTTTGCTTCGGCTAAGGCTTAGATTTTATTGATGGAGCCTTTACCTCTACTTAACAAGGCTTTTTTTTTCTTGTTCTTCAGGAAGAGCAATAGAGAGAAATCTCTATTAACCCTCTTCCTACTACTGATCCTCATGCTTTGTTGCTAACTCTGATGTTCCATGATTTGTGAAATCCTTTGCTAAGAAGGATAGACTGGTATGTAAGCACTGTGGATATATTGGTCATGTCATTGACAAGTGTTACAAATTGCATGGAATTCCATCGGGGTATAAGTGTACGACAACAATCCATGGCCAATCAAGTTATCCTTAGTAATAATTCACCCTCAGCAGTGTCTCCATTTTCTTTGATTGAGGCTCAATATCAACAATTGTTTTCTATGCTCAATGTTGGTTCTCAGAATACCAATGACGATTCCAATCATGTTGTTAACGCAGCAGCTTCATCATCATATCCCTTATCTATTATACTTTCTCCTCAACATTCTATTTTTCATTCTGCCAAACATAAATCCTTTGTTCCATATAAATCAAACTGAGTTCTTAATACAGGGGCTACTGAGCATATGGTCCCTTCTGTTGATTAATTTTTTACATCTATTACTTCTGTTGCAAATATTATGTTGGATTACTTAATAGTCATAATGTCTCTGTTACACATATTGACACTATTTCTATATCTAAACATTTTGTTCTTCATGATGTTCTTTGTGTACCCTCGTTTACCTTCAAACTAATTTCTATTAGTAAACTTACCAAATCTCTCACTTGTTGTTTTCTTTTCTCTTCCAACCTGTGTTTAATTTAAGACCTGACCACCTCAAAGCTGATTGGAGTGCATAGACAACAAGGAGGCCTTTATACCCTACAACAACCAGGCTTTTCTCTGTTCTCAATTACCATTGTTATCTGACAATAAACATTGTGGTTTGAATAATACTTTGTTACCATTTGCTTGCTTTACTTCTTATAAATATTCCCTATTTCATTTATGGCATAATCGATTACGACATCCATCTCCTTCAAGAATGTCTTTCTTGAATGATTTTATACCTAATTTGATATGTCTGATAATCCATATACTATTTGCCCATTAGCCAAACAAAAAAAAAAAAATGCCTTTTCCTACCAATAACAACCTTTCTGATTTACCTTATGACCTTATACATTGTAATGATTGGGGATCTTTTTCACTCCCTACTATTTCAGGTTACAAGATTTTTTTAACAATTGTTGATGATTGTACTCGGGCAACTTGGGTTTATCTCTTTAAATATAGATCTGAAGTCCCACATTTAATTCAAAAATTCTTCAAGATGATCAAAACTCAATTCAATACCAAAATAAAATTTTTTTTTTAAAAAAAAAAAATTGTACGGATTATGATACTAAATTTTTTATATCTCCATTTCTCACCTCTAAAGGAGTCATTTATCAACATAGTTGTGTTGAAACTCTATAATAAAATTCTGTTATGGAGAGAAAATATCAACATATTCTCAATATTGCTCGAGCTGTGTTATTTCAATCTCATTTACCTCTTCATTTCTGGGGTGATGTCTAGTTACTTAATCAACAAAATGCCTACTCCTCTGTTACAAAATAAGTCTCCCTTTCAGTTGTTGTGTCATGTTACTCCTTATGATCACTTGAGAACCTTTGATTGCTTGTGTTTTGCTTCCACTTTACAAAGTCTCGGACCAAGTTTAATCCTCAAGCAAAAATGTATGTTTTCCTGGGATATCTTTTTGGTATCAAAGGTTATAAATTATATGATCTTAAAACAAATCAGTATTTTGTATCAAGACATGTTATTTTTCATGAACATGTTTTTCCTTTCAATTCCTTTCTTTCAATTCTGATTTGTTTCATGACTCATCAGCTCCTCTTCCAATTCCTCTTCAATCCTCAACATTTGATTTAATAAACATGCCTTCAACAGCACCTTCTTATAATAATCCTTCATCTTCCATACCTTCATCTACTTCTTAATCAAATGATTTTCCCATAACAAACCCAAGAAGATCCACCAAAACCCAAAGAGCTCCTGGTTACTTGCATAATTATTTTTGTAATTCCTCTGCTGCACATTCTAATTAAATCAGTTTCTTCAACAGGTTCTATCTCTTGTTCCCTTCCTTCAAATGCCAAGTATGATATATCCAATTTCATATCTTATGATCATTTGTCTTCTAGTCATAAATCATTTATTTTTACTATTTCTTCTAATATTGAACCTCAGTTTTACCATCAAGTAGTCAAGCACTCTCACTGGAGAGATGCTATGATTGCTGAGACTACAGCTTTGGAACTAAATAATATCTGGACTGTTGTTCCTTTGCCTCCTGGTAAATAACCCATTGGATGTAATTGGGTTAATAAAATCAAGTATCGTGCTGATGGTTCTGTGAAACATTATAAAGCAATGCTAGTTGCTAAGGGTTATACGGCCCAAAAAGAAGGTTTGGACTACTCTAAAATTTTTTCACATGTTGCCAAGATGACTACTGTTCAAACCTTGTTAGCTATTGCTACTGTTTAGACTTGGCATCTAATTCAACTTGAAGTTGATAATGCTTTTTTGCATGGAGATCTTTTAGAAGAGGTATACATGAAGTTACCTCTTGGTTTTCATATTAAAGGGGGGTTCCAAGTCTGTAAATTGAACAAGTCCCTTTATGGTCTCAAACAAGCATCTCGACGGTGGTTCTCTAAGTTCTCTACTACTCTTCTTGATCTGGGTTTTGTGCAATCCAAGGCTGATTACTCTCTTTTTACCAAGTCTACTGGCCATTCTTTTATTGCTCTACTAGTTTACATTGATGACATCTTAATAGCTAGTAATGATTAAGAGTTTGTGCAATCTTTAAAAATTTACTTGATGCCAAGTTTAAACTTGAAGATCTTAGTTCTCTCAAGTATTTTCTTGGCCTGGAGGTAGCTAGATCTTCTGCTGGTATTTCATTATGTCAGTGTAAGTATGCCTTTGAGATTTTACAATATGCTGGTTTTTTGGCTTCTAAACCAATTTCATTTCCAATGGAGTAGAATCTGAAACTCAATAAAGATGATGTAGATTTGTAATTACCAGATCCGATAGTGTTTAGAAGATTAATTGGTAGGCCTCTCTACCTTACCATTACAAGGCCAAATTTATCTTATTCAATTCATAGACCTAGTCAACATATGGATCGACCTGGACAACCTCATCTACATGCAGCTTATCAAGTCTTGCAATATGTTAAAAATGCTGCTAGCCTTGGTTGATTTTTTCCAACTGATAACTCACTAACATTAAAGGCTTTTACAGATTCAGACTAGGCTTCTTGCCCTGACAACAAGATATCTACAACTGGTTTTTGTGTTTTTCTTGGTGACTCTTTGGTTTCTTGGAAAACCAAGAAACAGTAGACTGTTTCTTGTTCTTTAGTTGAGGCTGAATATCGAGTTATGGCCTCCACCACATGCGAAATTGTTTGGATTCTAACTCTTCTCTCTTATTTTCGTGTATCTCATACTCATAGTGCTCAACTCTTTTGTGACAGTTAAGCTGCCTAACACATTGCTACAAACCCAATTTTTCATGAAAGGACTAAGCACATTGAATTGGACTGTCATTTCATCCATGATAAGATTCAATCTGGAGTCATCAAAACTTTTCTTCTTGCTTCCTAACACCAACTTACTGATGTCCTTACCAAGCTTCTTGGATCTCAACAATTTTAGAATCTAATCACCAAGATGAGAGTTCATTCTATTTACTCTCCATCTTGAAGGGGGTATTAACTTGCAAAATTACTTTACATGTGTTTTACACATGCTACTCACTGTATTTTTCCATTTTTTTATTTTTTATTCTTTATTTTTCAGCCTTAGTATAAATACTTGTAATATTTTTTATTCTGTACTTCACTTCAAAACACTTGGGTATTTTCATGATTCTCCAATACAAGAAGCTTCTAGGTTTCTTTCACTTTGATAGAAGGTGTGCCCCGTGGATATGAATGTTGAACAAAGTAGTTCATCATGTAGTAGTCAAGACTCAGCCACAATAGTTTTAAAGTACTTGGGAATTCCTTCATCCATAAAATGTACGTGCTCACCTAGCCGGCAAGGACACTTGTGCAAGTATCAGGACATAATGGACATAATTGTAATTCCATCTTTATTTTTTACTTCTGTAATGTAGTTTCCATATAGCACTTTTATTCCTTTAATATTCATCTTGGATTTTACAACTTCAATACATTTTTACATGAATTCTCTCCAAAAGCCTCTTCTCCTTTTTATCTTCTTGCTCTGCTAGGATTTATGTTCTTTAAGTGTATTCTACACTTTACATAGTATCAGACATTTTATCTTCTTAACTCGTTTCTTTTTTCCATGGCTCCAGCTACTAAATCTGTTTCTGAGGATACAACTTCTCCTTATTTCCTTCATCCGAGTGACAATCTTGGTGTCCTTTTGGTCACCCAGCATCTCTCAGAGAAAATTATCATGCGTGGTCTCGATCAATGTCCATGGCTCTTTCTATGAAGAATAAGCTCAGATTTATTGATGACTCTGTCCCTAAGCCTTCCGATCCGACAGATTCTCATTTCAATCTGTGGCTTCGGTGCAATAATATGGTGATATCTTGGCTTTTAAACTCTGTTTCTATTGAAATTTCTTATAGTATCTTGTATATTGCGACTACTTATGAGATTTGGTTAAATCTTAAGGAACGATTTTCTCAGAAAAATGGACCTCACATTTTTCATTTATAGAAATTGATTTCCTCTCTTACTTAGGGTTCTCTTTAGGTGCGTAACTATTTTACTTGTCTTAAGGGCCTTTAGGATGAACTTTCTAATTACAAGCCTATTCCTGCTTGTTCTTGTGGTGCTGTATGAACGTTGAACTCCTATGTTCAACAGGAACATATTGTACAGTTTTTGGTTGGATTGAATGAGTCTTTTGCACTTGTTCGTGCACAGATTTTACTAATGGAGCCTCTGCCTCCTCTAAATAAAGTGTTAAAGGAGCCTCTGCCTCCTTTAACATTTCCTCTGTCTCTTTGCCTTCTGTTGATTCTCATGTATTTTCTTCTCATGTTGATAACACCAGATCTGTTAAATCCTTTTCAAGGAAGGATACACCAATATGTAAACATTGTGGAATTACTGGTCACGTGATTAAAAAGTGTTTCAAGTTTCATGGATTCCCTCTTGACTACAAGCCAAAACCGAGGCAACAGTCCATGGCTAATACTATTGTCCTTAGTGATAGTAAACCCTCGATTGTTTCTCCCTTTTCATTGACTAAGGCTCAGTATCAGCAGCTTTTGTCCATGCTATCTTCTTCTAAGTCTGTCAATCCAGCTACTTATGCTGTCAATACAGTTGTTTCAAATAGTTGTTATTATTTTTACTTCTAATAATACTCATTCTATTTTTTCTGCTACTCAGTATACTCCTTTTGATTCTAATTCATGGATTTTAGATACTGGGGCCATTGATCATATGGTTCCCTCTATTGATTGTTTCACTTCTCCTACTCGCTCTATTAATGCTTCTATGAAGCTTCCTAATGGTCAATATGTAGTTGTTACACATATTGGCTATGTTTCTATCTCTGAGCATCTTGTTCTACATGATGTTCTATGTGTTCTAACTTTTCATTTCAAATTGATTTCTATTAGCAAGTTAACACAATCACTAACTTGTTCCTTCTTTTTTTCCTCTGACATTTGTCTCATACAGGACCTGATTCATTGGAAGTTGATTGGAGTAGGTAGATTGTATGGAGGTCTTTACATACTGCAACAGTCAAACCTTTTTAACTCTATTTCTAATTCACATATTGCCTGTTTACCTGAAACATTTTACAGCAAGCGCTCCCATTGTCTATGAGAAAGGTTTTTCATGTTAAAGTTTGACTTATATATATGGACGACCACCGTTCCCAGCTACCGTTAGTTTTATGTAATGTTTTTTTTTTTTTTTGGTTTTTTTTTTCATATGTATGTTTTTAACACTTTTAAATATCTTTTTTTAATTCACAACATCAACAAAAAAACACTTCCTTAATCACAAAACAGAAGTGTAAGTGGACGTAGCTCCCAGCACACAGGAGCTGGGAGCTGTGGGAATATCATTTCCTCTATATATATATATATATATATATATATATTCTAGAAGTTATATATATCAAAAATTTTATATACAATTATTTTTGCGTACTCTTTTTATATACACATGCATGCAAAACTTTTACACCTTCATTTATGTTTCCCTTACTTTTCGCAACAAAAGGATGTTTATCCCGCTTGGGTTCTTCGCAATTAGCAAATGGATATATTTCGGATATTGTTGGTCGAAGTTTGAATTTATTTATTGATCGAACTGGCACATGAATGAAGAATACAGTACTTTTTCTTTTTAATCAGTATTTATTATATGAACACTAGCTCGATCGGGTCCTGGCTGGTGCGAAAAAATCAAGTTAATTAAAAAAGAAATATATAATTAATGGAGATCCAAAAATGGGAATCGGCAAAGTGGCCATGATGTCATACTCTCTTAGCCAATAGCTGTTGTGCTCATTCATAAAATTTTATATATTTACCTTTACATGCATTCTCACTTGCAAATAATAATCATTGAAAATATTAGTAAAAAATAATAATTTAATTGAAATAAATCATAGAACCATTATGTTTCAAAAGAAAAAATCATTGAAAAATTAAGTACGTGTTATAAATTATGATGATTAAAATAAAATATAATTATTTTATTAAAGAAATAAAATATAACGGATAGATCTATAAAATATGAACAAAAATTCGTAAAAAATAAAAAATAAAATTAAAATTAATATATATAATAGCCTATCACTATATAGAGTATACGTAGATAATTCAATATGGGAATTAGATTTATTTTGAGTATATAAGCAAAAGATAAAAGTATGATATTAGGCAAAGTTTACCGGCTAATGATTTAATGGAATAGCCAATGCAATGCTAATGCTTTGCTAAAAGAATGCTGCATTGGCCAAAAAAAGGCCACTCATAGGTAGTTTGAGCTATAATTCCTGGGACTAGTATGACCTGAACCATATATACCATCTTGGAATGTTATGACCGTAATAGATCGAGTAACGTGTACAGTTTTAAGTGAACTTTAGAGGTTGAACAAGGTCTCTTTGTCTACAACATTGGGTACGTAGGAGAACACATACTGAGACAATTACTGATGTTTGTAAAGGAGACGCAACCAAAAGGACTCACGAGAATTAATCATCACGTGATGTGCCGTCAATCACTTCCACATGCTGTAGTTTATATATATATAAATATATAAATATATATATATATATATATTATGAAAGCATCTTGCATTCATTAATAATGGACATTATAAATTTGATCTCAAACATATATTACAAACCAATTATAATATTAATAACTCCCTAATACATAACCAGTTTATATATATATGATGGCATTTTGTGGATCAGCTAGCCAACAATGATGAAAAATAATGTCAAGATTGATGGAGGGTAAGGAGAAGATCGAGTCTGCCGAAGGACAACGAGGCAGAGATATTGCTTGGTCGTGGGTGGCAATGGATTTGGCCTTCAGCTATCTAGTTAGCTGCTCTCAAAAAATTGGGATAAGAGCAAATTATGCATGGAAATAAAGCAGAAAAATATTGAAATAACCCTAAGATATTGGATTTGAAACAAACAATCAAACAAATTAAATTATGTCGAGTGGACCACAAGCACATGACATGCATGTCATTCGTGACACATGCTTGGCATTTTGTTGAACTCTAGATGCAATGCAATGGCGAAACTACATTAAGGTTAGGTGGGGGTCGTCATCCCTTACTTTCATTTTAAAATTTGAATCTTATATATCAAATCTTATATATATACTCGTTAAAATAAAATAAAAAAGGAAGAAGAAGAAGAAGAAGCTAGATGTTAAGACAAACATAAAAAAAAAAACTAGATGTTATCATTCAAGCAAAAAAATGAAGGAAAATTAAAAATAGAATCTCTCTCTCTCTCTCTCTCTCTCTCTCTCTCTCTCTCTCTCTCTCTCTCTCTCTCTCTCTCTCTCTCTCTCTCTCTCGGTATATGCACAGACAAAATTAGACGAGATCTGATGGAAGGTATTGAATGGTGGAGGTTGAACTTGGGACAAATTAGGGATGACTCCATTTGCCACTGCTTTCACACTTGCAACGTACACTGGCTAGCTTTCTTTCGTTGTCCACTAGCTAGCAAATATTGCTTAGGCCCGCAAATATTCTGCGAGCTTCTATCCCTTGGAAGCCACATACATTAATTAGCATTTCACTAAAATGCTAATTAATAATAAAACCGGAGAAACATTATATGCTGATTATTCCTTTCTTTCAAAGGGATAGAAGATCAACAGCACACTGATAAATGATAATGGGAAATTGTTCGATAAGTAGTTAAGGGAAATTGAGCCTGCAATGTCATATAGTTTCCATACTAGCTAGCCTATTTGGCAAATTATGTGTCTGGATCCCCCCAAGGCAGGAGCTTTCGTCGATTACTTGAGATCTAGCTAGGAAATTTCACGTGAACTGACATATAAAAATGGAGACACATCTTGATATGAAAATATCTCACAACTTAACAAAGATATTTCTAAAGTTGGTTGTGATTGAGTTATAAGTCATACTCTTGGAAGTTTCTGAAGTACTGATATTTTGAGAGTAAAGGGATCTCGAATCTCGTAAGGCTTATGCATCTATTCCTTTCATTTGTCTATTCCACACACCCCCCATCTTCCCCTCCCAAGCCCCCCGCGGCCCCCCCCCCCCCCCCCCCCCCGGTCCATGACTTTGTCTAAACCAATTAATTGACTATAACTGAGAAATGCTTGCTGGAAATTTTCAGCAAGATAAAATGACATGGAGAAGAAATCATTTTTATGAAGTAAAAAAACCAAAACTTACAAGCAACGTGACAATTCTGTCAAAAGGGAAAACTGCCCTAGCACTCTTTTATTTGATTCGGGTTAATCTAAATGAGTAAAAAGGAAAAAGATAAGAAAAAGAATCCAAGTTAGATGCATTTGTGCATCCTGAAAGATCCCAGAAACCAGATTCCCTAGATGTTAAGTACCAAATATAAGGGCAAGAAAATAGAATGACAAATCAGCATGAATCCATGCCAATTTGTAGTGCTAAGAATAAAAAATAATGGTTGATATTAGAAAGTAGAGAATGCTGTATCATCCTTTGTCAATAAGCCCAACGCAGTGAATGATATATCAATGGCGTGTGTAGTTCCTTAAGGTTTCATCATATCAAAAACTTACCAAAAGGGGGAAAAAAGAAAAGACTTTCGTCAGATCAACTATGTAAATCCCAGAAAATAATGGTTCTTTGCATAGATTATTTATCTTCTTTCTATAAACAAGAAATCTTTATTAAAAAGAACAAAACGCGCAACTTAAGTACACTGGTTGTACAAGATAGATACCTATCTGAAAGGGAAAAAAAATATAGAAGATAATCACAAACGTTTATGACCATCATTGCAAGTTTTTATCACACACTACCAAACTTTTTATTGATTTATATATTCTCACACATATAACTCATAGCTATTATGTAGGGAAGTAACTGGATACTTCTACCTGATATTCAACACTCTGCAATAGGAAATGCAGACCCAATTCTGTCTCCAAGACGATAGCACTTGATATTAACGAGATACGGACCCAACTGAATGGGATTGTCCTCTCCACCCATGTAGAAACATAGGGTATATAATGCAATTTCAAATTCTGGGCTCGCTCCAATTAAAGTGCTTGATACAGATTTGAGAACCCCATTCCATTCAAACTGAATTGTGAGCAACTGGGTTTCGGAGTCTGGCTGCAAGTTGGAATAGGTGACAAAAAAATAAAAATAAAACTTTAAGAAACTTCTGTCAACATAATTTTCAATTTATTTAATCTATCAAGATCTGTTTTCAATCAAGGATATATATAAATGCAAGCTACGTCTACTGCCTAATTTTTCTTCGATACCTTACTGGTCACCATGTATGAAAAGCAACACATCCCCAATAATCAAAAGCTTCTATTTATGCCTAAAATATCAAAATCACCAAAAGCTCAGCTATAAAGGAAGCACGATGTTGCAAATTATATCAGTTCTATAATCAACAGCTGCTACATCAAACCATGTTCCGTATTGTTAGGTTTTTAGTGTTTGCCAAGTTCGGTATCAAAACAATTGATAAGATTATCTCTAAGTTGTTGGGATTTATTACTTTTAGACAGTAGATAATCTTATCAATAATTTGTTAATTTTTCAATTGGGTTTGGCATTTAAATAGTCAGTAAGGTAATCTGTAATTTGTTATTTTTTTTTTGGGGAATTCTGAGTTCTGGGTATTTGATAATGTTATCAGAAGATTTGAATGAGAAACAGCTGCCTGTCAACAACTCATCATGACAGTCTAGTGGCAGATTTTCAGAAGTATGGTTTTGAAATTCAGAATGAGTTCCTTCAACCCAAGGACTGTTTAAGGAGCATGAAATTCACTTCTAGAGACACCCAATCAGAGATTGATCGATCACAAGTGTGCTAAAAGGGAAAGCACGAAAAGGAGCCTTTCTTCTATGTTCTCCTCTTATATTCTCATAAGATCCAATCTATTGTATTTCTATGAAACTACTCTAAAGACCACAACGAATATTAAAAAGTTCTAAAGAGTGATCGGCCACTGGTGTTCCAGTGGAAGAAACCTAATTTGGAGATCGTTAGAGTTCGGCTGCTACTGCTGTAGGGGCAAAACGGGTCATTTTGTCATGTCAACTAAGATTCATATTACAAAGGTTTTGTAACAAAATTTATTTGTATTAATCTTCAGATAGTGGATTGGTTTCTTCTGGGTAGGCCACCCCCAGAGTATTTTACCTTTAAATAATTCTTTAAAAGGTTTCACTTTGTTACAAACAAATCTTGTCTTGTGATTGATATTTATTTTGCATTATTATATTTGTTTTATTTGGTGACTGAAATCATTTAGGGATTGAGTCATGAATCAATCGTACATGCACATTTGTTTGCTAAACAATCAAAATTGAAGTGAAATACTGTACAATTATTCACCCCCCCCCCTTTCCCCTCTAAAGTGTGTAAAAGGGTCAAAACGGTAATTTCACTTATCAACTTAAAGTGATTAATGTGATGCTTCAAAACTAAGAAAGGTGGTTGTTTGAAGGAAAACAGAATCTTCAGTATTTATCGATATCAGGAATGCAACACCCACTTGAAGTAATGCATCATCACAGAATTGGATAACCATTTGTAAGAAGGAAGTTTTATAAAAAAAAAAAAAAATGCCATCTAGTGAACATAAAATAAATCTCCTTAAGTTACAGAGAAGGAGAGTAAATTTCTAAAATGAAATCTATTTTCTCATCCCTTAGGTAAGACAAACTTTGGGGTACCTTCTCCAACTTCAATTTCTTAAAGTTAAAGAGAATACTGATCTTCAAAGCAACATAAAAGTTTGTGATAATTACTTTTTATTGAAGAAAAGTAAACTAATAAATAGCAGGAAAAATGCATATCCATTCAGCCTGCACGCAATTGGATAATGTTTTTCTATTAACAGGCTATAAAACTGGAATCCTCTTCCATCATGTAGGCTTTTTGCAATAAGGCGGTTGGAATGAAAAACAAATGAAAGTGGCTCTGCTCTTCACATGGGAAGCTACAGAAGCTTAATGAATTCCATGCTAATTTTTGTAATTGTGAAGCAGAGTGCGTTAGCATCCTCATGGTACTTTTACACGGAAACCAGACATAAGGACCTTTTTTTCAAGAGGGGAAAAGCTCAGCTGCTCAAGGATCAATTTGGTCTTTTTAAACCTAGAGACAATTTTTGTATTTTCCCTAGGGTATTTGCCAACTCACAAGGGATATAAATGTTGTCATTCCCCCTCAAAAAAAATTGTGACTATGGATGTAACTTTTTTCATACCTGATTTTTCCCTTCATTAAAATATTGCCTATAAGGGCAGGGTTTGAGAGCTTTTCCCAAACCCTGCTGAGATGTCATTATAAGCAGTTAAAATATCACCCATGCACAGTGACGAACACATGCCCTCCCCCAGAGGATATGGAGAAAAAGTTTTGGTTGATCTTGGGTCTTCAGAAGGGAAAAACCTGCACTTTTTGTCAGCCCTCGGAATATGATTTCTCTCTCATCTTATTTAACTAAAAAAAGGTACTTATAAACTATAACTCTAGAATGACACCCAATCTCTAAAGGGAAACAAAAAATCAAAAAGAAAAAAAAAAAATTAACGAAAGCAAATAAAGTCACAATTGAATTAGAAAGTAGAAAAGAAAAAAAAAAAAAAAAAAAAAAAAAAAAGAAGCAACCACTAACCCATTTGCTTGCTGGTATATCTTTTGCTTTAATATCATTCCTCATCTTTCAATATTTCTAACATAAATTCAAATATTTTTATTATTTTATTCTTTTCATTTCCTCTATTTTTTTTTGGAAATAATATTTTCCAAAACCGAGTGCACTAATAATGGTAAAGTTAATAAAAACATTTTATGATTGGTGGGTACTCTCTTTCTCACAGCGAAGTTTCCCTTTTCCTCTTTTCTTTCCTCTCTTTCCTTATTCTTCAACTAAACTGAAATTCTCTTTTTTCCAAAGTTTTCTCAGTGTAGAACTGGAAGAAAGGCATACAAGTCACTTACAATTTGCCCACGCCGTCGAGGAAAAATATAACCTTGATAGTCAACCCTGCCTTTAGCTTCTTCAAGGTAAAACTGGGAAGAAACGAGAACAAATGAAAAATAGATTATGATTCACCCTTCATTCAGAAAAATTAACAATTCTAATAATTTAAGGTTGCCAGGTGTCAACGTGAGAGAAAAATAAAAGCTACTTGATAATTAACGTACTTAGTTAAATCTTTGACTAATTGACAACAAAGCAAAGCTAATGGCGCTAGACCATGTTTCTAACAGCTTGTGGGCCTTTTTTAAAGAATTTAATCATGTGGCATGACAATAATCATTCCAAGCTTGCAACTTAGAAATCAGTTATTGTTATCCACAGAACTCCCTACACATTGGCTAACCAAATGCTTTTTTTCTTTTTTTTTCAAAAAGTGTGCTTGTTTGAGAAATGTCTGGATACTGCTCTAACTTACTGCCACATTTGACTCCCCTCAACAGAAAATCAACAAACTACTCCCGACATAAGCATGAACTAGTCCAGATATTGGAAAGTGTGAGTAATGAGACACTTACCTGAAGCCAATTATGGAAGCCAGAAACTTCTTGTTCACCACGTTGCTTGATTTCTCCAACAAATACATGTTCAAAAGCAGACGAGGAACCAGATGTACCACCTCGGCCATAGAGGTCAAACCAGAGACTAGTCATCATTGTTTTAAAATCTTGATGGTTCTCAGATATAATGCCCTTGGATGAGAGATACTTGTGAAGATACTTGATTGGTGCAGTCCTACTAATTTCTTCTATGAATGCAGCTTGCTCTTGCCTCTCCCCAGATGAGACAACTTCTTTGCACCCTTCATCTGGGTTGTAATTGTCTAGAAGAGAACAGAAACGAGAAAACGTAGGTTTCCTAAATATGTCTTTATTCACCCAGTTAAATAGGCTTCCTTGTGCCATATCTTCCCTTTGGAAGACTTTCTTTCCCTCACCGCAGTCAATTTCATAGTCTTTACCAGGTACCAAACGGTTTAAATCAAGTTCCCAAAGCTTGTTGCAAGCTTGTGACAGGTCAGTAAGCTCCTCTTCTGCAGGTTCCAAGTAAGAACCATTTTCAACCTCATCAGAGTATTCTTGCTCAGTTGGAGCACATTTGTATCCATGCCACTGATCCATCTGAATCTGTTAACATGTTGATCACATTGAATCACTTAGACATTGATGAAAATAAAAAATAAATAAAATAAAATAAAGCGTCAGATTTATAATGCAGCATCTTATAATATTGCAGTCAATTGTGACAAGGAAACCTGAGTTTCTGCATCGCAATGTCCTAAAGTAAAGGATGAGATAGGGTCCATAATTTTTGTACACTAAACCATGAGGCAACAAGTCCAATTTTCTAGCTGAACACTAACATTAAACCTCAGAACACTTTTGCTCCAAGGTATTGGATCTTCATTATCTGAACAAAAACCACCAAACTAGAATAAATGAAACATTTGGGGTTGGACAGTACATACCCACCCCTCTCAAACAAACAAACACAGATACTTGGAAAAAAGAAAAAAAAAAGTTCACATTCTGCACAAAGCATTTGTAGTTCTAAGCATTGAAATTAACATGAAATGGTGTTTCCGAGAATCCAAGACAGAAATGGATGATGTGGCCACAATAATCGAATTCCAGGACCAAGATTCAGTCTAATATGCGCTTTTTAAGAGTGATGAGTCGACTAGGAAACAAACCTTGTGGGGTTTCCTCTGAGGTTTTTCGCCAACGGTCTTCCATTCATCCTTCTTCTCCACTTCATTCTCCTGTATGAAGAGTTCAATCCAACCAAGCATAATTAAAACCCATAAAAACAAATTCCAGCATCTTTACTAGAATCGGAGGACTAGAAAAGTAACCTCTCTATTCCAACGGTTTCGTTCATAACCATGTTGCTCAATATCTCCAACCTTTATGTACCCCTCATGCAAAGCCTGCAGTCAAGTATTGTCGAGAATAAGCATAGCGATCTTTATATAAAATGCATAACATTGCTCATCCAAAAGTTAATAGAAAGAATATCATACCATGGTGATCTATATTAATTGCATAAATATTGTGAACAATAAATTAATACCTATTTGTGCTTTTAAGTTTGAATGTGTTTGATAATTATACACCTGAAAAAATTTCCAAGTGAGGCCTTCGTTTAACATATTATTTTCCTTAAGCCTGCCTTTAGGCTTACTTATAGCATATCAACCACTTACTATTGTAACTATTTATCTCATGAAAATTATCCATTGTGGAATTGATAGCTACACTGAAACCTATATACTCTTCCAAAATGCTTGTTCAGAAGCCAAAATAAAATCCTTTGTGCTATAAATTTTTAAGCAATTTAATACCACGGTCCACCCATTAAACCTATGAATGAAACAGTTTCTGATAACATACGGCCTAGCTCATTGTTAACAGAAACTAAGGTCTACAATACGGAAGCAATAGAAACTTAAGAAAAATAATAATAATAAATCACCTTTTCAGGCTGCTTCGAAGGTCTCGAGCCCGCGACCTCCCAATCTTGACTCCCCAATTCACTCTTTCCCTGTAAAACCGCATTTTGATTTGCATTTCCACACAACAAATTTTGGAAATCGGAATCCATACCTGTCTATTCCATTGGTTCTGAGTATAACCATGAGTTCTATCAGAGCCCTCTTCACCCTCATCTGGCTCTCCGGAGACAACCTGTGCATTTCGGCGCCGATCAATGATCTCAGTTCGAAATGTAATAAAGAAATAAAGAGCAACCAAAAAAGGAATTCTTCTTTCAGTGTGAATGGGTTGCTAACCTGGGCCCAACTGGATCTAGAGCGCTCGTCCCGGGCCTGCGGGTTGGAATCTTCGTCGTCCTTGTTGTCGTGGCCGAGGGCGACGTCGATCAAGCCCTTAATCAGACCCTCCATTGTTTGCTCAAGCGAGAGAGAAAAGGAGATAAGAGTGCGTTACTGTTGTGTGTCTGATCTGAATGGTTGGAGAGTTAGTTGAGCATTAATGAAATTGAAGGGATGGCGGGTAAAGGATGGCAAATACTGTAAATAAAGGAATGGAAGTTTTGTAGTTAATGCTTTTATTTTAGCAGTTTTTTTCCTTAACGCCACAGCTCAAACGGTCATTTATTACTTTCAAGATAAAAGCTTTAGTAAGAAAAATAAAAAATTATAAAAAAAAATTTACAAATTGTAGTTTGATATGGTATTTTAAATTATAATTTATATAATTATTTTTATGATAAAATAAATCTCAATTTATGAATTTATTTTTTTACAATATGTTTGTGGATTAAACACTTCACTAAATTAGAATTCATGTATAGTTTCTAACCTCTCCCCTTTTCTATACAAGTCCAGATTGAGAGGATGAACTTTTGCAAATATGAATTGTTATTCACGTATAATGTTCATGAGGTTGGATGAATTTCAAGAGTCTTGACTCATTTGACCCAGCCCGACGTCTTTATAAGACAAAACTAACTCGACCCGACCCAATTCGACACATTTGAGTTACGTAAAAGAGTTCTTTTTAAAAATAAAAAATAAAAAATAAAAAACCCAATATTTACAGTTCGTCTTATGAACGAAATCAATTTACTGTATATAATGCCACCAAAACTTCATACAACGAAAACCTGTCCAACATTCAAAAGACTCCCATGAGATATATTGAATACAATACTATTCTCCCTGCATATTTTCCTAAGAAATGCATATATATAATAACAGAATTGATAAGATGCCACCTGCTTTGTACCACCTAAGTCTACCGCTCATCATTTTAAATTTTTTTAATTTTTTTTTACATAATAATTAAGGAAATAAATTTTTATATATTGGTGTATATTTTTATTTTTTAAAAATATTTAAATGTATTAAAAAATATTAAAAGAAGGAAAAAAAATACAAATGTGATAGGCAACACATCCAGCAGTCATTACTAGGCGGCAGCCTAAGACAACTCATATAATCAATAGCAATCTTCTTTTAGAATTTTGAATCCCTCCTTGCTCTCACCACTGTATCCCCTAAACTTTGAACCACCCCAGCATCTCACAACAAAGCCAAAAGCCATGTACAAAGGTGGATGAAGATCAACTTCCTACTTAGTAAACCTAGGATTTTGTTTTGTTTTTTTGTTTCTACAAAAGAGTAAAATGGTCCTACCATCCTGAGAGGTGTGCGTAAGTGAGGCCTATGCTTAGGCCACATATTCATACACACAGATATACCAACATTAACAACCCATATTCATGAGTGTATGTGTGAAGTTAATCCTCCAACTCCGACCCAATAATTCGAATGTGTCTAGTTGACCCAATAACCTCTAAAAATATAACTCTGACATCGCTCTAGCTCCACTCCAACTCAGATCAATTAGAATTGGAGTCGAAATCGGAATCCGGAGTTATTTTTACTGAAAAAAGTCAAAATCGAAGTCGGAGTCAGACTCAGAGTCGGAAGTAGTGAGGTATCAACACCGACTCCAACTCCAACATTATACATATTTTATAAAAAAATATATTTTTATATATGAATCATATATATTTTATATAACTATAACTTATATAGTTAGTTAAATTTAATAATATACTAGTATGAACAAATTATTATGAAATAATATACTTATACCATAATATAAATTGACTAAATTGACTAATAATAGTTTAGTATATGTAAACACCATACTATTAACTATTACTACATATAACACTAATGTATAATAACAACTAATATATAAATACTAATGTATAATAACATGCAATACTAATTATATAATACCATTTAATACTAATGTATTAAGTATAAACACAAATATATAAATTTATAATAATATGTAATACTAATGTATAAGAACTAAAGTATAATAACATGTATTAGTACTAATGTATAATAACATATAATGCTAATGTATAATGATATTAATTTGTACAGTGATTTATTTTTTTAATTTCGGTTATATTTTAATAAAATTGAAATTTGAAAAAATATTTAAAAAAAAAACTGAAATCTAGAAGTTCAATTGGATTAGTGAGAATCTAAAATTGTCAAATGGGCTAAAAAAAGGTCAAATCTGACTCTGTTCCGACAAGTCAGAGTCAGAATCAGATCAGAGACTATGCAAATCGGAATAAGAGACAAAGGTGGAGCACTCCTATTCTGATATATTATAATATAGTAATATATTATAGTAATATATAATAAATAGTGATATAATATTAGTATAACTATTAATATAATAATAGTGATATATTCTAGTATAACTATTAAAAGATATCACTATGCAATGGATTTGAATGACGTAAGTATAAAGGGGTGTAGGATTCAAAATGTTCCTAGTGTACGCCTACTCGTGAAAGCCAACAAGAAGATGAACTACAAAGTTGCAACAGTTCATTGCCAATAAACGACAGGTTGACCCGACAGTTCATGGTCAATGTTAGGACGATTTATAATGTGTTTATTAAATGTACACAGTACAAATGAGTTTTTATAATCCACTCAGATCAATTTGGGTGGTAAGGTATTATCAGCATACTCCAGTACTATTAATCATTTTATTATTAATTTTTACATATTTTTTATTTTTTTGTATTATTATTTACTATTATTTAATATTTTATCATTAATTTTTCACTATTTTTTCCTACTATTCATAGGATATTTGAGATCACCTAAGTACCCAAACATAAACATCATTAACCATTAAGAAAAAAATAAAAATATATATATAAATTCACTAATAATCACTTCCTTAACTACTAAAAAAAAATATATAATATATATATGAGTGGGCACATTTGGTGGACATATTTGGTAGTCATATTATTATTTTCCCTAATTATTTATAATCCAATAGCAATCTCAAATTTCAGTTACAAATACATTTCCATAACTAGCAGTTCATTGCCAAAATAATAAGCTCAATTTCAAGCGAGATGGGCAAACAAGTTCCACGTCACAATAAAACGGAATAGGAAAAGCAATGGCATGCAATCAACCACTATATGCTATCAACGTTTGCGCTACCAATCTCAAACAGCAACCAACCACCGTATCCTTCCCAAACACTCACAGCAGGTAGTTCCAGCCAGCAGCCAAAAAAGTTGAACAGATCCCTGCCAAAGAAGTGCACCCAATATGCAATGACATGGGAAAATAAGAAATCAGGGAGAAATTTTGAATGACAAATAAAATTAGCAAACAAATGTAAAAGAGAGACTGAAAAACATGAGTAACTTAAAATCTGAAACAAAAAAAGGGTTAGAAATCGAGTAACTTCCAATATATATACCTCAGCAAATTTAGTCAACGTTGAGCTTTCGATTCTAGAGAAAATAGATTAATTGAAGTTACTGGACAAAAAGAATAGAGAAAAGGGTCAAGGCGAAGGAATGCGATCTTGGAGCGCTAGTTGAGGATGGAGGGAGGGGGAGAGAGAGAGAGAGAGAGAGAGAGGGCTAGCTTTTTTCTTTTGCTCTAGAAAGATTGAAAGAGTCGAAGGGGCACAGGCTACAGTTTCATCCGATAGACAGCGGGTTGGATTATGTCAAATCTGCATCAAATTTCAACCTGCATTTATCGAGTGAGTTGATTGGATCTATCGGACTGGCTGGACCCATAACATTTTTTGCATAGGCCTAAGTACAAGAATAATAGAAAACTCACCCTAAACTGTTTAATCACTAGACAGTTACAATTTTCTTTTGATACAAAGGGGTGGGATTTTTTAATCTAAATTTTATATTTAAATAACCGAGTCATATGACAACAGACTCTTGGCATTAAGATATTGAAGTATTACAATTAGAATTAGAGAAATGAGGTGTTAAAGATTTTCAATTGGACGTAGATTTTACTCGATTACATTTTTCTTATGTACTATTGGTTTAAGAATCGTATAATATTTAATGGTTCAGGTACTAGAATTGTGTTCTACGAGTAATGTAGGGTCATATACGAGGATGGGTTAGTGCGGGTTAGACCATCCGCATTGGGCAATGGCCTCCTCATGAACCGTGCTCCTTCCCTAAATGTTGGAGACCGATTTTAACTTTTGTGTAAAAAGAAGCCACATCCGGCTCCCTAAAATATTTTAGGAATAATTTAGGGAAAATGTTAGGGTGATTATTAAATATATATACATATATATACATATATATATATAATAAATGTGCATATTAGTATAAATGTCTTTTTTTTTTAATTTCTTTTAATTATATTTTAAACATCTTTAACCATTATAAAAAAATATATAAATTAGGGCTTTGAACAAAGAAAATGCTTGGGCCCTTGAGGATGGTTCTTCCCAAAAGTGACCGATATTATTTTTTTTACTTAATAGCTAATGAAGTATTTTGTAATGAGTTTATGATTTTGTTTAAATATTTAAATGTTTGAAAATATATATATATATATATATATATATATATATATATATAATTCTACTCATCATTCTTAAATCACACACCTACTTTTATTTTTTATTTTCCACGTTGTAATTTTTACCTATGCTCTTATCTTGCACTTCAAATCTGTCGTAAGCAGCATGCGACGCCTACCATAGTTACCCAATACCGATAAGGTTTGGTTAAATAATGCTATCGTTAAAAACGTTAGATTATGTTACAATTCTGTTAGGTTAATTGTAGGAAAACAGGACATGACACTCATTGACATATCATATCAAAATGGTAAATGTCAAGAATTCAAACTTTGTATTTCTCAAACTTTATTTTTACATTGAGAGAGAAATTGAATAAATAGATACAAGGAATAAGTCTTTCTAAGGCAACTAATTGAGTATGGTAATTACAAAGTTAACGGATAATTTCCTAAAATTATGGTTTTACTAAAATGGAGAGGATTGTTGCTTGATTTGGGAAAGTCAGCTGTCAATACGCCCCCTCAAGTTGGTGCATGGAGATCTATAATGCCCAACTTAGGTAGGAAGGAAGTGATGGAAGAGATACCGGCCTAATGCTTTGGTGAATATGTCGGCTACTTGCTCATGAGAGGAGGTGTGAAATGTGAATAGCGGTAAGGAGTCCGGACCAAATTTTATCACGAATAATGTGGCAGTCAATCTCAATATATTTAGTGCACTCATGGAGCACAGGATTGTGAGCAATGTGTAGAGCAGATTGGTTGCCACAATGGAGACTAGGGCCTCGTTTGTTTTCAAATATGAGATAAGATGAGACGAGATAAGATAAAAACTTATGAGATATGTTAAAATGAGATGAGATAAGATGAAATTAGATGAAATATGTGTTTTTTTTTTAGAGATGAGATGAGATAAAAAAATTTTGAGATATGTTGAGATGAGATGAGATTAGATAAAATATGTGTTTGTTTTTAGAGATGAGATGAGATTAGTTTGACTTTGTTATAGTTAGTAATATGATGGGACCCACAAGTACTTATAGTACTTTTTATAATATTTTATTTATTTACCAATGCTACAATTTTTTTCCTACTTCTTTTTTTTTTTTTTTTTTTTTTGTGCTACTTCCTTTGTTTATTTATTTACCAATGGTGTATTTTTTTTTCGCTGATTCCTTTTTTTTAAACTGAGAGAAACCATTTGGCCTTTTTTTTTTTTGGGTTACTTCATTTGTTTATTTATTTACCAATGATGCATTTTTATTTTTTTTTTTGCTGCTTCCTTTGTTTATTTATTTACCAATGGTGATTTTTTTTTTCTGCTTCCTGTTTTTTTTAACCATTTTGTCTTCTTCCTTTTTTTTTTTGGCTACTTCTTTTATTTATTTATTTACCAATGGTGTAATTTTTTTTAGATGAAAACTTGAAATCTTTTTAGATGAAAACTTGAGATGAAAACTTGAGAAGAAACTTGAGATCTTTTGAGATGAAAACCTAAGAAGAAAGTTGAGATCTTTTGAAATGAAAATTGGTAGATCAAAATGTGTGTTTGTTTTTGTAAAACTTCTGACAGTACGAAAACTTTGAGAAGTTTTCAAAATTTTGGTTTTTAGTCGCGAAAACAAATGAGACCTAAAAGACGCTAAGTGAGAGACACCAAGATCAGTGAGAAGTTGTTTCAACCAAATAAGTTCACAAGTGGTAACGGCCATGGCGCAATATTTAGCTTCAACAAAGGAACAGGCCACTGTGGTCTTTTTTTTGTACACCAGGAAATAGGACTGGTGCCAATCTGAACAAAGTAAATGGTGGTGAAGCGACAGTGGTGGGGCAGTTGGCCCAATCGGAATCAATGTAGGCAGTAACATGAAGAGTACTGGAGGAGGTAAAAAGGATGCCTTGTCCGGGACTACCTTTGATGTATTGAAGAACTCGAGTGGCAGCTTACATGTGAGAAGCACGAGGAGCATGCATGAATTGACTGAGAATGTTCACTACAAAGACAATATCAAGACGAATGATAGTCAGGTATATGAGATGACCAACAAGTGTATGATAAGGAGTAGGATCTATAAGAAGGGAGTCATCGTGGTTGGTGACCACTATCAGATAAGATGTCAAGAGCATGGGGAGAGAAGCAGTCTGAGCACCGAGTTGACCACTATCAGACAAGATGTCAAGAGCATATTTACGTTGGTTGAGAACGATGCCTTGGGGTAAGCGAGCAACTTTTAGACCAAGAAAATATTTGATAGGACCGAGGTCTTTAGTTTTGAAGTGGGTGGAGAGAACACTTTTGAAGACCTCAATTTGGGAGCAATTATTGCCGGCAACTAGAATATCGTCGACATAGATAAGAACAAGAGTGAAACTGATAGAAGTAACCAAGGTGAATAAGCACAGTGGTTAGTTTAAAAAACCAATTGCGGGAGACTTGTTTGAGACCATAGAGGGATTTACAGAGGCGACAGACACAAGTCTCCTCTTTCAAACAATAACCAGAAGGGGGAGTCATGTAGACTTCCTCATCAAGGTCTCCATATAAAAAGGCATTATTAACATCAAGTTGGTGAATAATCCATTGGCGAGAAGCAGCGATAGCCAACAAACACTGAATGGTAGTCATCTTGGCAACGGGAGCAAAAGTCTCATGGCAATCGAGACCTTCAACTTAAGTATAGCCTTTGGCGACTAACCGAGTTTTGTATCTTTCGACAGAGCCATCTACTTTGAGCTTAATTTTGAACATCCATTTGCAGCCAATCGGTTTCTTGCTAGGGGGAAGGGACTCAAGCATCCAAGTTGAATTAGCTTCAAGTGCTTGAAGTTCAGCAGACATAGCATCACGCCAATGAGTGTGACGAATAGCAATGGAATAACAAGAAAGGTCAGCAAAAACGGTGAAGGCATTTAAAAAAAAATGAGATGAGAATGGGAGAAACGAGAATAAGAGAGAAAAGTAGTTAAATGATGAGCAGTACCTAAAGTTGATGCAATGGATAAGGATGCAGTGGACTCTGTGTGTATGGTTGGGCATATATAGTCCTGAAGATAGGCTGGTCTAGTAATGGTGTGATGAGGACGAGTAGCTAAAGAAGGAGGAGAAGGAGAATGATTAGGAAGAGAAGGTTCGGAAGGAGAAGGTTTGGAAATAGGAAGGGATAGTAAAACGGGTTCAGGGACAGGAAGAGGAATGATAGGTAACGAGGTGGAAGTAGAAGGAGGAATATCCTGGAAAGGGAACTGGTGTTTGTGAAAGGTGACATCACGAGAATAAATAATGGCTTGAGTGTCTAGAATCTAAAGTTTGTATGCTCTATGAGTGTTAGGATAATCGAGAAAAAGACACTTAGAGGCGCGAGGAGAAAATTTATCGCGGGAAGCTTGGAGAGTTTGGGCATAACAAAGGCAACTAAATAATTGGAGATGGTCATATTTGGGTGGGGTATTAAAGAGAAGTTCAAAAGGAGATTTATTTTGAAGAAGGCGACTAGGTGTGCAGGTTGATGAAATAGGTAGCAATGAGGACACATTCACCCCAAATTTTCATAGGTAAGTGAGCTTAAAAACGCAGACTACGAGCGACATTCAAGAAGTTTCAATGTTTAAGTTCTGCAACACCATTTTGTTGAGGAGTTTCAAAACAAGTACGTTCATTAATAATGTTGTGGTCGTGAAGATAATTCTGAAATTTATGATAAAGAAATTATTGGCCATTGTCAGTGCGAATTTTTTTAATGGTGGTATGAAATTGGTTTTGGATAAGAGCAAAGAAATGCATAAGATAAGTGTATGATTCTGATTTATAGCGCATGAGATAAAGTCAAGTGGTGCGAATGAAATCATCAACAATAGTAAGAAAATAATGTGCACCACAAATGAAATGAGTATGATAGCCACCTCATATATCAAAAAAAATTCTATTAAAAGCCATGGCACTTTTATTAGCATGAATGGGAAAAGGTAGTCTAGTAAGAACGAGCACAAATATCACAATCAGAGATAACACAAGAATTATTAAAAAGATTAGGAATGACTAAACAGGAAGGATGACCTATTCATTGGTGCCATAAAAGTTTATTTGCAGTGATATGAGTAGAAAGAGCCATGGTGGTAGGTGACCAATACACATAAAGACCATTGCAAAGTTCACCCGCTCCAATCAACCTCATCGAGTGCGGGTCCTCAAAAGAAATAGTGGAAGAAGAAAAAGAAATAATGCAAGAATTAGTATGAGTGAGCTGAGGGACAGAAAGAAGATTAAAAAGGAATTGAGGGACAAAAAGGACATTGTGCAAAGTGAGTTGTTCGACTAAAATGCATGTGCTGACACCTTCTATTTTAATTAACTACCCATTTGGTAAAGTGACCATTCAGTCATGAGGAGAAATAGCTAGAGAAGAAAAAAGGGTGCGGTCATGGCAGAGGTGGTTGGTGGCACCATTGTCCACCACCCAGTCACTATGGTTGTCAAAGGGAGAAAAGGAAGAGACGTTACTGATGAAGTTGGTAGCGGAAGAGTTCAGTTTGAGCAAATTAAGGAGCTTGTGGTAGAGATCTGGTGTCAGGCCAGGAATTGAAGAGGAGATGGAAGCTTGGTGAGCCATCTACTGCGAAGGGGGAAGAGGTTTGCCGAGGAGGGAGGGCTGCTGTTTGCCACAGGGTTCACGTTCAGCTGGGTAACCAACAATCCGCCAGCATCGGTCACGGTTGTGACCATGTTTCCCGCATTCGGTGCTGTGCAGGGGCTTCCATGGAGGACCACTAGGATGGGCAGCAAAGATGTGGGTGGTTTCCGACGCTGCCGCAGGCCTAACATGGAGGAGACGCTGTTGTTCTTCGTGAAAAAGAATAGAAAAAAATTTAGTGATAGGAGGAAGGGTTTCCATGGCTAAAATTTGGGTTCTGAGTTGGGAAAAATAGTCATTTAGGCCAAGTAAAAATTGATAAACTCTCTCATCTTCAGCTTGTTGTTGCAATTTTTTGAGGTCATTGGTTTCTTGTAATTGTCTAAGTT
This sequence comes from Carya illinoinensis, assembly GCF_018687715.1. Classification (NCBI taxonomy): domain Eukaryota; kingdom Viridiplantae; phylum Streptophyta; class Magnoliopsida; order Fagales; family Juglandaceae; genus Carya; species Carya illinoinensis. Next base: position 27,859,433 of record NC_056762.1, read on the forward strand.
CATCCCAAATTTACTTGATTTGGTTGTAATATTCATGAACGGAATGGGTGTGTTGTTACAGGGAGGATAACTCTTGCTTGAGATGATAAATCCGTGCATTATTGTCGTAGCAAAAAGGGGACTGAAGATCAAGCCACACATCTTGGGGTCAGTATGAAATTCAAGGGAGTTGGCAATGGAGGAATTGATGGAATTGAGGAGCCAGGTAAGGACCATATCTTTAGTTTGGTTCCATTGTGGGTAATCTATAGAGGTGGATTCAGGTGTGGGAAGAGTGTCATCAACAAAATCTAATTTGTTTTTGGCATTAAGGGCACGGGTCATGGATTTTTGCCATTTAGAAAAATTTTCACTAATGAGAAGACTAGAGACCAGAATGAGACTAGGGGAGTCGGAGTGAAGAAGGTATGAGGACGAAGAGGGGTTGGAGGAAGAAGTTATGAACATGTGAGAGGGAGGATCGGTTAGGCTGATGCTATGTCAAGAATTCAAACTTTGTATTTCTCAAACTTTATTTTTACATTGAAAGAGGAATTGAATAAATAGATACAAGGAATAACTCTTTCTAAGGCGACTAATTGAGTATGGTAATTACAAAGTTAATGGCTAATTTCATAAAATCATGGTTTTACAAATATGGAGAGGATTGTTGCTTGATTTGGGAAAGTCAGCTGTCAATAGTAAATGGGCTGTTGAAAATAAAATAAAAATAAAAATAAATAAAATAAAAATTTATTGATTTTTTTAACTTTATAATCAAAGAATTATTTTTTAATGAATTTGTAAAATTATTTTAAATGTTTAAAAGATTTAAAAAAAAAGATTTGAAAAAAAAAAACAATTTACAACAGAATACTCTGAATGTGGCAGCTCCCTATCAAAATTGGCATGTGTAAAGTGCTTTTTAAAAATTTAAAATTAGAAAAAATTTCAAATAGAAAAAAATTCTAATAAAATTTGTTAAGATTATTTCAAAATAAAAACTAAAAAAATAAAAGAAAACTTTAAAAAAATCCCAAAACATAAATGAAAAATATAAAAAAAAATTATAAAAACTGGATGAACATGTTTAAAAAATAATTAATTAAAAGAATGGCTGTTCTCCTCTCCACTTGATGGCCACCAATCATGTTTGGGCTGCTTAGATTGGGCCGACCTATGGGGGCCAGACCTAGGCCACTCAAGGCGCAGCTAACAACCACCACCCTTCGGGCAATCCAAATTAGGCCAACCAAAGGGCTGTCCCTCCGGTGGCCACGAGAAGAATGAGCGCCAAGCCTCTTCTTTCTTATTAAAATGGATCTGACTAGTGTCAGCTTATGTTTGGTTATAACGTGGCAGGCAAGTGCTACATCAACTTTTTCAGTCGACACGTTGCCAAAGTCTGGACGAATGGACTACATAAATGAAATCAATTTCTATGGTTTGCATAGCCTATATAAACCTTGGCATTGAAGTATCTAACTTTTATGTGTACCATTAAATTATTACTTCTTTCTTTATTTTAGTTTTTATTCATCTCTTTTTTGGGAGAGAAAGAAGAGGGCAATCAACAATTTTTTAAAATTTATCTCATCTAATTATTATAAATTTTTTAAACTCTTATACAAAATATAATAAATAATTCTACTTTTTCAAATTTTAAAATATAAATAATATTCGAACAATATTTTATTCAAATTTCAACTTTAATCTCATCTTATAATCTGTATAACCAAACGAGCCATAAAATGAAGTCAATTTTTGTGGTTTGCATAACCTATATAAACCTCGCATTGAATTAGTGAACTCTTCTATGTACCATTAAATTATTACTTCTTTCTTTATTTTAGTTTTGAGTAATACTACACCCACAGAGGGTGTAGAGATTGAAGATGGGTCAGAAGGCTAAATCTTCTTTTCTTTTCTTTTCTTTTTTTTTTTTCTTGATTGCTTTTCATAGATTTTTTTATATCCTTAAATATTTTTAAAAGAATCATAACATTTTTAAAAAATACATCCTTAATCACTATGTACAAAAAGGTCGGGACCCAACTCTTGATAACTCTATCATTTTCCTTTAGTTTTTATTTATTTATTTTTGAGAGAAAGAAGAGGGGAATCAAAGGAAGAGAGAGGAAAAAAATATTAATCTATTATTTAGTTGTGCTACATGAGATGCTATTTAAATTTGTTGGGAAATTGACTTGAAAATTGTTTTAGCTAACTTTTACATAAACCAATGCTGGATAAATTTGATCTATATATATTCTTTTTAAACTTTAGTTGCCTAAATATTTTACAAAAACCAATGTCAATGCCCTTGCTTTCAAGAAGCAAAATAATAACATACAAAAATAAGTGGGTTTATCTTAAAAGAGTAATAATTTGTAAAATTCCTAAAAATAAAATAAATTATATATAATTCTTTTATTAAAAAAAAAAAGTAGATTCTATAATAAAAGTTGTAAAATTTCCATTCATTTTTTATAAAAGATCCCTATGAAATTTGTTTATTTAGAACTTGTAACTCGCATTGGTTAAAATATTTTACAAATTTTTCTTATTTCGAAATGTTATTTAATTTATTTCATCATTTTATATAGCTTTAAATGATTGACTCATAATTAAAAACTGAATAATAACTTTAATTATCTCATGAGAAAGAAAAAAGAAACTTTAATTATCTAATTTTAGGTCAAATACATATGAAAGATGATTACTTAAGATACGATGGCTAGCAATATTACTAGAAAAACAAACTTATTCATCTCTTAAAAGCACTGAGGAGTTGGTGGCTTGACTGATATTACTCCTCGAAAGTTTACACGGCTTCCTAGCATCACACTTCCATGTTAATGGTCTTTATCGAGTTCCATTCGTGATTCGTCCACGCTCTTGCCATTTTCTTTCTTCCTTTCTCTGTTTGCATGCACACCTGATCATAGGGATGGAACTGAGGATCAGGAAGTTCTAAATTTTTTGGTTTTAAGACCGCTTTCTTTTTCTTTTTCTTTTTCTTTTGTTTTTTTTTTCGTTTTTCTGGGTGTTTCCTCGAGCCTTTAAGCACGGTTTACCTCTCTTTTTCATATTCATTTTCCATTTTTCCCTTCCATATTCCCACGGCCACCCATGCTGCTCTCTTTTTCCGAAAGACCAGGAACCTTACCCTCCTTTCGGCTTCCTCTCCAAGTAAAATGAATATTCGAAAGAACCACGAAACAACGTAAAAACTATTAAATAAAAAAAAACGTACTAAGTACTCCTTAATAACACATCGTTTACCCTCCAAACAAATTCAATTATTATATTCGTCGCTCTAGCTAGAAACAATTGATCGTATTGCATGAACTCGTCCGCAGCCAAGAAACAAAAAATAAAAATAAAAAGAATTTCAATCAACGTATATAACTCACAAAACCATATCCACCCGATCAGAGAGAAGGAAGCTTTTCCTCATACTATTTCTTCATTCAAAAGCTGAAGCTTGGTTTACTGGTTTTCAAAAAAGAAAAGTATTTTATCAGACAAAAACAAAAGTGGAAAATTAAAATTCCCAAAGAGGCATCGCATCCTCGTAAGAGCAGATGACAGCCCCCAACGTAACACCCCGTAGTAATGCTAGCATTTACAGGTTAAACACATACAAAAACCCCTATTAGACATAATTGCTTTCTCTTCTGGATATATATTTGGAGGCATCCTCAAAATGCTGTCTTGTTTATTCATGAAGCGGCAGCTATGGTGCTCGTTCGGAAAGGGTAGTCCTGGGTTTTGTTGGGGGAGGTGGACTCTCTCTGCTGCTTTTTTCTCAAGGCCTTCACAGAAGATGTAAGATTCCATTTCTTCTCCTTGGCTTCATCTGTATCTATTTGCTCCTGTCTGCACTCTTCACTACAGAATGGTGTGTCCCCCCTGCAAATATCAAGCCAAAATTACCATCAATGACCCATTTATCATTAAATCAGTAGACTCGGACTAGTTGCGAGGTCTATATGATTAAACTCCATCGAAAAAGATAAAAAGATTGTTAAGAGGTTACAGCTTCACGATTTTTCACTCTGTTTTGAGACTATGAAAATTGGAAAATTTGTTGTTCCTAGCTAATTGTTCAAATTGGCAAAAAGAAGCTCTTTTTTGTACACAATAATGACTCCCAAGATTATTCAGAGTAAATCAAATATTTCCTCTAGACAAAAAGGATATGGACCAGAACAGACTGTAAAGAAAGGTGGGCTAACCTGTACATGAAGATGTCTTTGTTACACCCAAGTGGTTTCTTGCAGAGAAAACACGATTCCAGGAAATGGGGCTGCGGTTCTTCAAATCTTGCTTCATAAAACCTCCTAGATCTCGGAGACAGAACCGAAAAGCGTGTGAAACCACTCATGTTATAATTACAGGAAGCACTGTAACAAAGTGTCCTAGATAAGAAAGGTTGTTTGTGGTGTTGACTTCCAGAGAACCCAGCTTCCATGTCTGCCAGAGAGGCCAACCCATCATCTTCCTCGATGAAACATGGCCGCCTTGTAGAAGTGGTAGACTCCATTAATTCAACAGATACGTATAGATGTCCGAAAAGTGTTACTCTTGGGACGGCTTTCGCCGAGAGAGAGAGAGAGAGAGAGAGTGAGCTAGGAGAAGAAGAAGAAGAAGAAAAGAGAGATGGAGATGGAAGAGTGGAAGATGACGAAATATAAAGGAAGTTGGTGAAAGACTAAAGAGAGAGAGAGAGAAACAACGGCAGGTTTCGGGAATCCATTGGCTCAAAAATTCAAAATACCAACAAATCTCCAAGTTTGCCATCCTACTTTTTTTATTTAATTAATCTGGTAGGCAGATTACCCTGAATACCACTAATGTTCTCTAATATTTACGATAACACCAGCAGTGGGAACCTGTCGAGGACTCGAGTGTTGGGGTTCAAAAAGTGGCAGTATTGTCAATTGTGGTTATTAACTTATTTCAGGAGAGTGAAGGGCAGAAAGATCTTCAACTCACTCTGTGCGTAAAAGTAGGCCCTACTCTCGACCCAACATCACATGATCTCAGTCACCTGCAGAACTGCCATACGTTAAAACGTCCAGTCAGTACTGCAGAAGTTCATACTGACCCACGCTCCTGCACTGCGCGTAACTGTAACGTCCACACCCCTCCCTAGGCGCCCACCGTCCCTTAATTTTCTCTCTCTCTTTTTTTATTTTTTATTTTTTTAATTCCAACTTAAAAAAAAAAATCGATGAAATTTTAGATAAATAATGGTTTTATTCATGAACGGATTAAAATAAATGGAAAAAGATAAGACACGCGCCAGAAATACAAGGCAGGCACCCAACTTGGAGATCCAACAGACTACACAGCAATTCTCCGGAACCGGTGGTTTCCCCCACCTGTTTTCTCACGTCATCACACGCACACAGTTTAGCCTTTTATCATATTCTTTTTTGTCGTTTTTTCTCCACAAAGCACTCCATCTACTGACCCCACCACCTCCTCTCTCCCAACTAAAGTCTAAAACATCACCGTGGGCCCCAACCCATGCCCCCCTAAACACGACGTTGTTGCCGTGGGTCCCTCCTTTCGTTATTATTATTATTAAAGATCTGTTTCCTACGTTCTGGTGCCAGTCTCTAGTAGTACCCACCTGCCCCTCGAACTTCGGGCAGCTGCCCACTCCCAGCTCCCTACGGAGTATTCACCTCTCCTTCCACGTGTACTACAAATGCTCCGTACCACCGCTCCACCTGGACCAGAATTTACCACCTTCTCCAGGTGTCGAACCTAAGACAAAAGTAATATAGACCGCTAGTCATTATTGACCCTTTGATTAGCCGTATGCCTTTTTCTGAAGAAGCTGAATTTAATGGGTGATTGGAAAAGTTTTACGCATTGAACGCTTTGACGGTGTCGTACGAATTGTAATTACTTGCCACGTATTTTCTTATTATATAATCTTATAAACCTTTTTATTTTTTAAATAATCCGAAGATTCGAGTTCCTGTTTCAACTTAAGTTTTACAATATTTATTATTGAATTAAAAATTAAATATATGAGATATTTTCACTTAAATTTTTCATTAACATTTTGTCGGATCTATTACTTGCACCAGAAAACCTTGCATGCCTCCCATAGCGACGGCTCTACCTGACCGCTGAAATTTATTTTTTAGTTAATAATTAAAAAAAGTAATTTTAAGTGTATTAATATATTTTTTATTTTTTAAAAATATTTAAATATATTAAAAAAATTTAAATAAAAAATAACTACTCAGATAGAAGAATAGTACCGCTCTTACTTGCACATATATATTTATAAACAAATAGCGAGTTTAAAATCTAGTAAGTAAGAATTCATACGATGATTTGGACTAAAATGTTACTCTATAGATTTTATGTTTGACTAAAATGCCTTTCTTACTAATGATGATTTGACTAAAGTATACCTGTAAAAGACTTGAGTTAGGCTAAAATGTTTTTACTACATATCCAAAATGTCTAAAATACCCCTACAACAAGTCTAATGAGATAGAAGCATTCCTGATCGAAATCAAACTAGCCGACGATTACAACTCTCTAGAACTAGCTTCATCTTTATCTTCTCTCATACTCCCAACTGTTCATCCACCATGTTCTTGTGCCGTATTCTTATGATTTTTTCCTTATCTTCTAATTCATACTTTTCTTCACTAGAAAAATTGTATAGCCATGTTTGTTCATCAACCATGGCACAATCCATAGTAGAGATGGACAATGGACAACCGCATTGACATGACTAGATTAGACCACAACACGGGCCACGACAGAGATAGAAATACAGAGCAACTACAAATATTTTCACTTTCACACCAAAGACTCATGATGCATCAATTGACGTGGGTCTGAATATGCGTGTAATCGGTCATGTCTGATTTTAGATAAAATATAAAATTGAATCAATATGTATTAATTTTATATTTTTTAAAATTGATTACACATCGGTTATTCTCCTAAATTAATACTGATTTTGGATAAAATTTAAGACCGAATCAGTATGCACTAATTTTATGTTTTTTAAAATTGATTACACACCGGTTACTCTCTTAAATTGATACTCCGATTTTATCAATTTTCAATTCGGTCCAGTTTCCTGGTTTTAATATACTATATTATATACATGTTATAGTATATTATAGCTATAGTGATAATATATTATAGTATATTATAATATATATTATAATTATATTATTGACTATAATGATATATTATAATATATAATATAGTGATATATTATAGTATATTATAATAAATAGTGATATAATATTAGTATAACTATTGATATGCACTATATAATATTAATATAACTATTAATATAATAAACAAGAGTGATATAAGATTTTAAAATTTAATATTATATTAATTAGTAATTTATCATATGATAAAAAATTATTTTATATATAATTATATTATATATAAAAATTATATACAAGATAAAAAATTAAAATATATGTGTGTGAATTTTCTCGGTCAAGTGTATTAAAAAAAAAAGAACAGGATTGATTTTGACCAATTTTTTTTTTTAAATAAAACTGATACCGGACCGAACCAAACTCAACACAGGATCAAACGTCCAAATTTTAGTTTTTTTTTTTTTTTTTTTTAAAACCCCTAAGTCTGAGATTGAGATTTTTGGTTGGTATTTTATGCTGTTGGCTTGATGTTTTGAGATAGAGATTTTTGGTAGGTATTTGTGTCATAGGCTTGATGGTTTTGAGTTAGGTTTCGAGATAGAGACTTCTAGTCATAACGCTGCCACCATCATGGTTCTAAGATAGTCTGCAAGCACTCTACTAAATGCTAGCAAAGTGCTCGCACCAGGTGCGAGATGTTGTTATTCATCATGTAGTTCAAACAGTTTGATCGAGGGTCGAATATCTCAAGTCATCCAACCAATTTGATCGGAGTTCGGATATGTTGGCGAATTGGTGCGCTTTACATGCACGTGAACCAAGCTCCCAAGTTACTAGATCAGTCTGGTATGCTTTACATGCTCAAGAGCCAAACGTTATTGATCAACACGTACAGTGCTGGCCCACTTGGGTGATGAGCACTTTTGATAAACATAGTCTTTGCCTAGATCAAGTACTTCTGGTGGCCCCAAGGATGATAACTTTTCCTCTCCCCCACTGGCCATGCACCATTTGCTTATCTAAGGTATAAGCTATTGTTGCTCGCCTGAACGTGAGCATTGGAAATGAGCATGCTTTGGGCACCATGGGTGCAACCACTCTTCATTGTCCCCACAACATTAGTCGCCCTTTACTCACCCTGCTAGCGAGCACATTTGGTTGTCCAGTACAACAAACGGTTTGATTCCCCTCTCGGGGCCTGAGCGCTTTTAATCAACATAGTGTTCACCCACAAGGGTGATATGAGAATTTTGATAAGGAAATTGCTTGCCCCGGGGGACAAGTGCATTGATCACTCGAGGGACGAGTTTATTTTTCCATCCTACTTTTATTTTTTCGTGCCAAGTTCATTTTTCTGTCTTAAGTTCAGCCTTATGTCTTAGGTTCACTCCCTTCGTCCTACATTCACTAGTCCTAGTGCCCGCCACGAGGGTGGTGATCATTTTTACTCAACAAAGTGCTTGCCTGAACCTAGCACTTTTTTACCATTGTTCACCCAAGTGGTGAGATTTGTTGCTTGGCCTTTAGTTCAAGGACTTTTGCTCAGGTTATGAGGTGTGAAAACTTTTGATCAATATAGTCTTTGCTCACAACAAGCACTTTTAGCCCCTGATCGAACCTTTATGCTCTTTTACTATTGGTCACCCTAGGGCTCGAGCACTCTTTGCTCACCTCGGGTGCGGACACACTCGTGTATGCACTCCTTACTCGTCCTAAATTCAAGCACTTTTGCTCACTCTAGTTCGAAGCATTCATTGCTCATTCTCGAGTCTGAGCATGGTTTTTTATACATTACAATTTTCTCAAGTTTCAAAAGTATTTCATCTCATTTCATTTTATATAATTATAATAACTTTATCAAATTTCTATAAAAAAATATAATAAACAATTCAATTTTTTAAATATCAACATAATAATTAAATTAAAAAATAATATTCTAATAAACCTCACCATCTTGAAGACTTCCTAGCTAGCGTTGTATTTTGAAAGCATCCTTCATAGAGGGTGCTGACTGCCGAGTGGTTGCAAGTACTGGTAGTTAGATGAAAGTGAGAGAAGTTTGGACGGTCTTCATGGTGGCCGATTCGTGTGATTAGTACTCGTAACTATTTCCGTCGGGACACCGTCCACTGGAAATTCCGTCATTGACGAATGCAACTGAAAGCAGCTACCTAGCTACCATCTAGAAGATAGGATGTTTCGAAACAATTTCTTTCTTAAATTACAACAATATATTAAAATGTACGTTGTTATATATTCTTTTTCCAGGAATGCCGTATAAATAAGGAAAATGTTAATATCTCTTGTGAGTTCTCTTTATTTTGACCGTTCGTATATTTAAAATTTTTTATTTAATGATTAAAAAAGTAATTTTTAATGTATAATATATTGGTGTATTTTTTTTAAATATTTCAATATGTTAAAAAATGTAAAAGAGAAAAAAAGAAGAAAATAAAAAGAAAAATTTATACTAATAGGCATACCCAGCGGTCAAAATTAGGTAGTACACTAGCACCACCCTATAAATAATACCTTCACTTAATGTTGAATAATACCTTTTTACGAATAAAAATTTATAAAGAGTTAAAGCCAAATTTTATTTTAAGAAAAAACTAATATTTTTTTAAAATAGTTTTATAAAATTTGTGCAATAGTAGTAAGTTTATCATTTTTATTCTATTTTTTAAGTGCATTATGGTAATATATATATTACTTTTTATGCTCTCATTCATTTTAAATTAAGGAAATTTTTAAATAAGAGTTGAGAGTTTCATTATTTTACAAAATATTAATAATTAAAAAATAAATTTAAAATAATTAAAGTCTGTCGCTATCACTAATGGTAGTGGTGGACTCACATTGGTCTTGTGGGGACCATGGTTTGTTCCCCCAACTTTTTCAAAACACAATATACCTCCTAAATTTTATACATAATTTTATAAATATAGAAAATGACCCTCCAAAAAATTTATAATTTCTATATACTCTCTAAAATTTTTTAAAATTTTAATATATCTAAAAATGCATTTCTCTAATTTTTGTTTTTATAGTTCTAAAATTTTGTTTAATTTCTATATATTATTTATTTTCAAAACTGTGTCCTCTTTGAAATTAAATTTAAAACTAAGTTTAGAAGAAATAATAATTTTATCAATATATATGGATCCCAAAGTTTTTTGTTATATAATATTACGTTTCTTAATATGGAATTCAAAGTGAAAATATAAGAAAACTTATTTAAAATCGATGACCTATATGAAAAATAATTGCGAGATTTTATCTTCTAAACTTCATTGAGTAAGAAAAGAATTTATTTAAACTTTCAATTATATTTTTAATGTGATACGAAAATATCTAAATTTTACATTAAATTTGATAAAGTAGTTTACATACTAGAATAAAATATGAGATTTTAAAAGATCTATTGATAGTTTATACAAAGAAAATAAATTCTAAATATTTTATTACAAAAATAAAAAAAAAAGATGAATATTATTCTATAAAACATTATCGTTAGAATCTGAAACATATATTAAGTTGTGTTTTTATAATTTTATTTTTACATGTACGTAACAAATTACCAATATATACTTTTATATGTAGTTATGTTTTCCTGATTTTTCAATCTCTTTTTAATTTACATAAGAGAAATTATATTAGTCATCTTAAGATGTCCAAGCTCCGCACACTTCCTTAAAAAAAATAGGTAAATTTATAACTCACATAAAAAAAATTATTTGTTAATAATGGACTTCATTCTTTTTTTTAAAGAGAGTGCGTAGTGCTTGCAACCTTATAACTATATCTTTTATTACTGTTTACATAAAACAGTATTGTAGAAAAGTTAGCCTTCAACATAATTACTGGTTCTGCCCCTGACTACCGACTAGTGGACTATTATACAATCTATGTGAGTTGATTTAATCAAATTTAATTTATTTGTAATAATTATTATTATTATTATTATTTGGAAATGATAGGAGTTGTGGTCCTTTGACAAAGACAATTATAATCATCTTGGTGGGGTAAAGAAAAAAAGAGATATTTATAAAAGAGAATTGATACAATCACTAAAAAATTGTATAAAAATAATTTGACATTATTAAACGTTAGCATGTCGTATTAATGGATGGACTTTTTGGGTGATGGGTTCCACTAGCGTTTTAATGGAAAGGTCAGTTTCAGACTCCCTTTTCTTTGTCTTGTGGGATGAAAGGAGAAATAAAAACAAAAACAACTCGTCTTATGTTCCTTTTTTTTTTTTTTTTCCACAAAATAGTTTGGAAGTTATGGACACCATGATCATGTTTTGATGGTTAGTGGAGCCTTTCACTTTCAGTTCTTAAAGATCATCATCAACTCTGATGGCTAATTAATTAAGTACTTTTTGGCTGAATTATATATGAAAATTTAGGGTAAATTCAACATGAGAATCTTTGGGAAGAATATTAGCCAATTTTAAAAGAAATATTAAGATTCCATTTCCCAACAATTATATATTTGTGCATCAATCGTATGAATTTCCAAGAATATTGTGCAGAAATTAAATATCATTGATATTAAAATTAATTAAATGTAATTGAGCAAATAATAAAGCTACCCACCTGTCATTTCGTCTTTTAATTTTCTACACATTTAAGTGCAACCCTTTTTTTCTTGCTTTTTTGTTTTTCTACTTTCCATTCATGATCGAATGTATGAAATTTCAATTCCACTCCAAGAAAATGTAATATCCTTTCTTCACCCCCATAATTGTGCTGCTTCGTTGTGGTCCAGCTGGTGAGTAATATTAAAGTTTGGGTTTATTTTCGGAAAAAAAAAAAAAAAAAAAAAGATTGTGGATGGGATATTTTAAAAATTAAATGGATAACACTAAATTATTTATTTATTTATTATAAGCATCTCGTTTTGGGTGAATTTCCACTCCAACGTAGTGGGATTGGCCAACTTTGACTTCGGATTCCGACTAGGGTAGGAGGTTAAGTTGAGCTCTAACTCTGGCTTCGATCAAAAACAGATTCCAACTCCTATCAGAGCTACAAACTTGAAGTCGAAGGTTGGAGTCAGAATTAGGCCAGTACAATTTGCTAATATTCGGGGCTGGATAAAAAAAATTAATAAAATAATGGGTTCTTTTGGACTAATATTATTTTATATTATTATTTTACTACATATAATATCAATTTAAACCAATAAACTCAAAAACTCTACAAAAAGAAAAAAAAAAATTAGATGATTATTTGAGATGCTTAATATAACAAACAATAATAAATTAATAATAGATTATTATTATTATTAGAATCTACAAAGGGACAAGGAAACATAACACCTAAATCCAATAGGTAAATTAAAAGACACCATCAACTATATAATAAAAAGGCACATAATCAAATATAGATAATCAACTAAACTTCTCGTGATGCTCCTAACTTTCACGTATGGACACGTAGAAATCGAGATGCCGGAATGATAATAACACGGGTCACGCATCCCATCACCATATGTCAAGTGTGTGGACAAACAACACGTGTACAACAAAAATAACGTAGCAAAATAAATAAAGTCAGTCGACTAAATACCATATTTTGTTTACATACAACCTCGCTTAAAAATAAGTGTACTAAAAATATTACAAGTTTCCAATATCATCATAAACCAAAATACATAATTCAAAAACAAATAATTTTCCAATAAATAACCAAAAGCACCAAATCAATCCTCCAGCGGAGCCACCTCTTTAGGCTCAGCCTCTTCATTATCTGCATCCAAATCTACAGTACCAAAGACGGTACTGTAGGTAAGTAACAATCCAACCAAACCTCAAGAAGAAAATACATTCATGCAGTAACCAAATGCATGAACATGCTGCCATATGCATATGTCCTGAAAATTCACATTTTTCACGCACGCCAAAATCCCATTTTAGTCAAAAACATTTCCTTTAAAACATTTCCTTACTATTATCCCAGATGATGGCCCAAAAATTCAATGTTGCCATTTCCCAAAAAATAACCCATTAAACAATCCATCAGAGAAAATTGACATACAGTACAGATATCGCCTCTAAAGCAGAGTTGATTAACGGAGAAGGGATTGACTCGATCTTATTTGTAGGTTTTATTGAAACAGTCAGCCATGAAAATTGCAAAGGAGGGGCTTCTAATTCACGTTCGAAGAAAATATCCAAAAATCTAGGTTTCTATTAAAAGAAATTATATGTATAGTCACTTTTGTGTATTCTTTTGCGCACTCTATTAATGTGATTAATTGTGTATTAAAAAAAATTAATATAGTCAATCACATCAGTGGAGTGTGCAGAAAATACGCAAAAATGATTATATATAATATTACTTAATTTATTATTATTATTATTATTTTATTGAACGTGATTTTCTTGAAATTGGATTTTGATGGCATTATCTTTGATTCTGAGTATCTTTTGATATATATATTTTTTTTTCCCTTGATTTGGTCAATAATGTTTTTTGTCATTGAGGGCAATTTCATTGATATGGTTTTATGGCGAGTAAGAGGAAATCCTTGATTAGATTTGTTGATTGTTCTTGATTTGGTGATCTACAGATATGCAAGGTATCTCTCTGAGTATTTCTTTGATCGATGCTTGTGATCAATGTTTTACACACTTATCATTTTTTTTTTGTTTTTTTTTTTTTAACAATTACCACAAATTTTTATAAATCAAAAAGACAAACAGATATATAAGAATTTACATTTGACGTGCTATATTAGGATTTGAATCCACAATCTTATTATTAAGGAATTTGAAACAGGGAAGTGGATTTGACATGCAAAAATAAGGAATTTAATTATATAAAAAATATATAAGAGGAAATTCATTAATCACATTTTTTTTTAAATATAAAAAATATAATTTTAAAATACAAATAAAAGTTTACGTTAATATACTTACCAGTACAAAAGTAATACATTTTTGGCAAACAATTATACGTAATAATTACTGGTTTAATAATATAAATGCGGGCAAAATTTATGTTTTACCGGCACTATAAATAAGCACCAAAAATAATTTATATTTATCGGTGCATACAAAAATGCTAAGAATATACATGTCGGCAAAACTTATTATTTATAGGCGCAAAATTAATAAATTACCAGCTATTCTATAAATGCCAAAACAATTATATATTACTGCCGACATAACAATGTAAATATCGGCAAAACTTCTTATTTATTGGTGAAAAAAATAAGCGCCAATAACTTGGTTTATTTTTTGTAATGATAATAAAAAAACAAATAATCAAATATAGATAATATAATCATAAACATTAAAACACAATCATGCAACACAAGATTTTAATGCATACCCCTATAAAGTGCAAACGTCATCACAAAAGATCACGCTCACTAATGAGTATTTGTAGCCGAAGACAAATATTACAAACTTACAAGTTACAACTCCCTTCATAAATCCCTCCCCTAATCCCATCAATTTAACAACCAAAGTTTTAAGTTACAAACGAGTGTAAGTATAAAACCACAACTATTCAAATGTTACATTGTATCATAATTAAATTAATCAATCATCGAACTCCGACTCCGAAAGCACCCAAAAGCATAGTTACCACCAGGCACCAAGTAACAACTCTAACATCAATTATCTTGCATTTTTTAAAAAAATTAAAAAAATACACTAATTAAATAAAAGGATAATACTAATAGAAAGTTAATAAATACGATAAAAGGCTTCATTTACTAGACTCCCTTCCAATACAACTCTCTTAGTCCTCCACAAGTATTGTAAGGTTCATAGATAGGTTTACAAAATAATAAAAAAATATAAGTTAAAGAATTAAATCAATAAAATTATTTAATTAGTCAATTACAAATTAAGGCTAAAAGCCTAAAGCTATCCGACTCAAGCTTGTAGCTCTCGACATCATCAATACTATCTAGTCCAATAGGCGTTGGCCTTATCCAATTCTATGTATAGATAAGGGCCAGGGCCTCCATAGTTCTAGGAGTCAATGAACTCTAATAAGCATCCAACACATGACCTTCAATGCTAAACGCCGACTCAGAGGCAACCATAATAACAGAAATGTCCAAAACATCTCGGCCTACTCTGGAAAGAACTAGAAAGTTGGTGGAATTAACTTTCCACCAAGTCAAGATATGAAATTAACACTAGGTGTCTCGACATCCTCCATTAAATATTGTTCAATCTTACATTTACACTACATAATATTCTTTGATATTTAGATTTGATGATACTTTCACATCAAAACTATGGGACTTGGATCATGTGTGTCATCTAAGAAAAAAGTCGAGTCTATTTGCCTTGAGGATCTCCCCACCTACGCTTAAAGATTGACCATTGTTATTGTAATGGTGATATAAGGCTTCATTATCATTCTCATTACCAAGACTTCCCTAATTAAAAACTTTACAATAACCAACTTATATCAAGGATCAAAAATTGTAGCCACATATAATAACAAGTTTGTTTTTTCAATATTCCTTCAATATTTATCATATTTGGATTTCTTACTCATAGGCATACCATTTAACAATTGGATACTACATTCACGAATTTACTACAAATGGTCATAAAACCCTAAAATCTTCTCAAAGTACATGTTCACAGTACAATATAAACTATCAGATATGTGAATAGTGGTCTCATAATACAATTTCAAAAACTAAACAAAATATCTCACATGATCCCAATCATGAGTGTCTGGTGGTTAGAGGCTCTTCGTCCTTGTTGTGTCCTTTGATAAAGTTTGATACAAACCTCCATCTTTGACCTCCATCCTCTCGAAGGTTCTCTGATTTTTTTTGCTACATACAACATCGTGTAGGTTAGGTTCCATCTAGTGGGAATGTCCTAGGCCAACATACTATCACATGGAATTTTTAGTTGCTCAACATGTGACTTAAACTTGTCAAGCCTTTGGGGGGAGACTTCATGTACATGAAAATATTGCATTCCTTGATAATTGAGTCATTTGAGATTGATAATATGAGCACAACATCTAGCATGTATAAACTCGTGTCATGAATTGTATCTTCTGAGATTGTATAATTTTGCTCCAACCACTCAATTGTGTTGTCATTGACACTACAATTGTCAACTACGATGGTAATGAATTTTTTAATTCTCCAATTGATCATACAATCATCTAATTCCTTACTAATAGATGAACCTTTGTGATCTTGAATCCACTTAAACCCCAAGATTTGCTTATGCAACGTCCACTCACTGTCAATGAAATGGGTTGTGATACTTATATAAGTCAAATTTTGAATTGAAGTCCACAAATCAGTCGTAAAAGAAACTCTTTGTCTACTGCTGATTAACATATCCTTCATGTGGGTCTTCTCAATTGCATGCATATTTAAACAATTTCTCATAATAGTATACTGTGAAAGAATAGGAAATTGGGGTTCAAGATTAGCTACAAATTTGGTAAACCCTTTTTTTTCAACAGTATTAAAAGGCATCTCATTCGTTATAATCATGGCCGTTAGCAACTCTCTGCATCTCTTCACATTGAAATGAGTGATTGACTATTTTTTACTACTCATATCTTCAGTGACGTTTGTTGTTTCATAACTTAGATTCATTGGACCTTGAGCCGACAATCCTTGTGTATCTTATACTGCACATAACCATTCAAATGTGCTATCAAAACTATCGTCCCTTGCTTCTTATAGTGACAACCAAAATTAAAAAATCCCAACAATAGTGGCACCTTACTTGTGGGTTGTCACAATCACCCACAATTTTGGTGAAATAGTCTCATGTCCACAACCTTCTCTTATTAGTTCGGTGTAGTCCACCGTCACCACTCTTCACTTCATCTAATTTACAAGGTTCATGACCTTCAAGTATTCGACTACTTGCATAAGAAGTATATGCAAATGTGGGTCTTGCATGGGGTGGATGTCCTTGTCAATGGTGTAGGTACTAAAGCATCCACATTAGTACGATCGTACGGCCAGAGTAGATGTAGCATCCATATCTATATCCACTTCAAAATATAAACAACAATTTATAAAGCTAATTCAAACGTAAAAATGATTGATAAAGAAATTGAAACATGAACAGGTAAGCAAAAAAGTTGCGGGCAGATGACTTTCATCTATGGCATACACCCGACTAATATAAGATTTTTATATCTATGAAAGCTAGAGGTTGAAATATGACCTCATGCATGTCCAGCAAGTTGGGCCCTAGGAGCTATGGGTTCACAAAAAGACCTTGAAAAACAAAAAAAAAAAGAATATACAAACTTAAAATTTCACTAACCAATAAAATTGGCTTAGAGCTAGCTTCTTTAAACAGTACACACACTTGTACCCGTGTATATAATATATACTACATAGATCTTTGGCATACTTGATCTCTAGGGATTCTTTTTAAGCAAACAAATCTTTAGCCACTTGGATTCACTTTATATGTATAGTCTGATTATAGAAACACCACATATAATGCTAGTGCCTAGTTGCTAACTTGCTCAAAAGCTTGTGCAGGAAAAGGAGAAAAGGAAAAAGAAATGCACAATCTCCTGACCAATTATATAGGAAAAGCTCCATTTCCATATATGAGATTCAAAGCTCCTAGTATCCCACTGAGACCAAGATTTAATGGTACAATTACAAAGCTCCTAGTCATCAACATAAATTCACCATAAAAAACACAAGTAAGTAAAATCAAATATATTCAAGTACATGCATGCCACCAACTTTGTCGAGTAGTGGCCGAATACAGATCAACATATATTCACCATAAAAAACACAAATAAGTAAAATGAAATAGCAATCAACGCAAGGAATAACTAAAAGCCTAAACTTTCCCCGAATCTTCAAAATCTAAAAAATAAAAAATTGAACAAACTCTCAAACCCTAGGGATGTCGTAATTGGCATCTAAATTCCTAATCAAATGAATAAATAAATTAACTACACTTAATTAGGGAACAGAGTACAACGAGAAGAGAAGGGCATCACGATGGAGATGGATTTTCATGGTGGGGCTGGGTGAAAGGCAAGACAACATTCATGGCGAGAGAGACATAGAGAGAAGAGGGAGGGGTGATTTTGGACCACGTAGTAGGCTTAAATGACGTCGTTCCACCTTAAATGGAATGGCGTCGCTTAATATGATGGCAGATTCATTGCATTTTTATTAGAAGCAAAACGAAGTCGTTTTGTACTTTTTTTTCCTAAAAAAAGTGCAAAATTCGGAGCCTACGTAGGCTTCTACTCCTACCATTTTTTCACCATAAACTCCAATCCTGACCATTTTTTCAACTTAAACTCCAACTTTGAATTCCGACTATCAAACTTTATAGGAGTTAGATTCGGAGCAGGTGGCTGGCCGAAATCAGAGTTACAGAGGAATTGCACAACCCTACATCTCGCCTATTTATTTATTGAATATAATTCATTCAATATTAATTCTTTTAGTTGATTTAGCTAAACTCATAAAGTTGTATTGATAATGAAAAATTCTATTATTAAATTGGTATGTAGAGCACATCTAATAAAGTATTTATATTACATAATTTAATTTAAAAAATCAATTTAAAATTTAAAATTTAAATCTATATATTAAATTTTATTATTTAAATGATATAGATGATATACTTTACACACATAACTCATCAATAAACTGCTTAAATAAACCAAGAGTTACAGAGAGTTCTCTCTAGACGAAGAAAGAAATTCCCGACATAAGAAAATTATAATTTGTTAGGTCATGAGTACTATTATCTCGTTATCAAATAATTAAAAAAGTATTCTAAATATTTGGATCAACATTAAATTCCATTTAAGATTAATAAAAAATATTGATAAATAATGCCTCGATCTGGTTGTATATATTGATGCATGGAATCCTCCAGAAAACTCTGGTTGCTGCACATGTTCTAGGCGTTTAATTAATCACTATGCATCTTGCAGCAAGCTGCATAAAACTGCATGCAACGTGGATGACTCTCCAACGTTTGTTTCCAAAGCACCGGACCTGTCCTTGAACTTGAGACCAGTCTTTTCCACTTTGGTCCCCGTCATTGATTCCTTCTCCTTTTCCCTTTCAATTAATATATTTCCCTTTTCTGATCATTAATGCAAGTGGAATGTGCCCTTGGATTTCGAAGACCGATTCCCAGAACCACTATAGTTTTGAGAGACACGAACGGAGCAAAATAATACACATGCCCACAGCTTATTGTTTAAACCAAAAGGCTAATCGATCGTGACATACACTATAAGAGAAATTGATTTTTACGATCAAAATTTTACAAACAAAAGGAATATATATTGTGCTCAAGTCATGCTTGAACGTACGTGTGTTCTCGAAGCATTTTTTTTTTTTTCCTGATTGTTTAGACTTTGGGTACTGCAACTTTATATATTATTATATATATAACTAATAAGCTTTAATTTTTGGTTCTTTTTCTCTTTTTGTGAATAGGTAATTAAGCATGCATGCATGTGGAGTGTCCAGGTGTCCCAGAATCAATTCCCCCTTTTAGGTAAAATAAAGAAAGGAGAAAAGAAATGAATATATAATGCATAAAAAAATAATTAGTTTAATGGAAAAAAAAAAAGAAAAGAAGAGAAAAGAAACCCTAATGGAGGCCATGCATATTTTTAAAATGGATGGTCTGAGGTGGTTTTGTTGTACAAGAACATGAATAATTGCCCACATGCATGTGATGAATAATTAATATGTTAGGCAAGAGATCAGCACAAGCTAGCTAGCTATATATATATATATATATATATGGGGTATTGAGTCATGTAGTAGTAATAAAAAAGTATATTAATAAAAAAGTATATAAAAAATATATATTTAGGTTATCAAAGTGTGATTTGATTCTAATGAAATCATTGTGTTAAGGAATGACAATCTCATTATTCTAATCAATAGCTTTGTCCTTTTGTTTTATTAACTTTAATGATCACATGCATGCATGCTTGATCTAATAAATTAGCTTATTATTTTGTGTCATTATGGGTGCATGGTCCACTATGATCTGCATGTTAATGACCTAATTAATAGTATTTTTCATTGCAATACTGAGGATTGTAGGTGAAGAAACAGGTGATTGTATGATCATATTTGCTTTAATTTCCATGGGGAATTTGGAAAACACTTGCTTTTCCATGCTTCTAAGGTTTTTTTTTCACCTTCTGCAAGCTGCGCGGGGTGCATGCTTTCGTGTATTGAGCGACAAAAGGTCACGAGGCTACAAATCGAGAGGGACATTTGAAAGAAAGCAAGGGGTTTTGACCGTTCTTGTTCTTTTGTTCTTTTTTCTGCAAGTGGGAACGCCCACGGATTTGTTGCACGTTGTATTAGAGTTTATTTGAACAGTAAAATGAGATATAATGGTTTTAAACGAAACTTGAAATATCGTTAGAATATTATATTTTAATATTATTATTGTTTTGAAATTTAAAAAAGTTGAATTAAGATTTAAAAAAAATTAAATTATTTATTATATTTTATATAAAAATTTGAAAAAATTATAATGATGAGTTGAAAGTACTTCTGAATCCAAACAGACCCTTAATTAGTTGTGGCGCCATTTATTAAGTACTTGTCGAGCTCTTTGCTGATATCTATCTTTTTTCATTTCTCTATAAGTTTTTCTTGTTTATTTTTGTTATTATTATTGGAACGAAAAGTTTTACTAATTAAGCAGCTTTACACCATATACCTGTTTAAAAAAAAAAAAAATCTTCTACTAATTAGTAAGTGTGTGTTGTAAGACTTCTGGTTTGATCAAGTTTAAACAATGCAAGAAATAGTAGCGTCCTTGCAGAATTAATTAATTATTCAAAGTTTTCTCAGCTAGGGGATAAACAAAACAAACAAACAAAACATGGGGACTTCGAAGAAACTAAGTACTTATAATAAGTTGAAATTTTTAAAAGGAGTTGAAATCCGTTTACTGCTGATGGTGTATAACAATTAATTAGGATAAAAGAAAAAGGAAATTAGGTCGGAAAGAAGACGAAGAGTGCAGGAAGGTGGAGCCGGGAGATGATCAGGTGCATGCATGCACGTACGCATGGTGGTTAATTCTTTTAAATCACGTTTTTGATATTTTGATGGTTTGTTTTTTTAATTTTTTCTTTCAAGAATAGAAAACGAGAAGTCAAACCTTTTTGTAGAAATATGGAAATTATGGGGATAACTTTCAATAACAAATCTATATGGGGATTTGCTTTCTTATACAAAAGATCATCATAAATAATATATAATATTCTATTAATCAATATTATTGTTTTAAGCACGTTTTTAATTAACAATCCGTATTTTTTTTACTATCATTTAATGTCACATCGAAATAATGAAAAGATTATAAAAGTACTGATTTTTCAATAATTTGATATTATGTCAAGAGATATTTGACTTTTCCCTAGCTATGCTTTTCTGATAGATCAAATTAGTCATCCAATTTAAATTTTATTACCAAAAGTTTTTTATTTTTTAATAGTGAAACATTGTTTCATTTATTCATAAAACAGATAATTACAATTTTTTACCTGAAAAATATAAGCTAAATTCTAACCACTACAACAAAAAACATATTTTGGGACGAAAATTTTCGTCCCAAAATATATCGATTTCGTTCCGAAAGATTTTTTGGGACGAAAAAATTTCGTCCCAAGGTCGTCCCAACATCACTGTCCCAGAAGATATATTGGGACGAAAATCACAATTTCGTCCCAAAATATATCTTTTGGAACGATTTTGAAAGTGACCGTTCGATACCGTTCGAACGATGGATTTTTTTGTCACGGTTAAAATTCGTCCCAGAATTGCGTTCGAATGCTTCTCATATACCGTTCGAACGTTTATGTTTGTTTTGAACGGTTATTAAGATACGTTCAAACGATCAGTAGAAATACGTTCGAACGTTAAATGAGACGATCGAACAGTATAAGAGATCGAACGGTGATGATCAACGTTCGAACGATATGGTAATGTCATGCGTTTGAACGGTTTTTTGAGCATCTGGTATCGTTCGAACGGTTTGCGAGTTGACGTTTGAACGTTACATTATCGTTTGAACGGCATGCCCATTAATGTTCGAACGTGACTCGGTCGTTCGAACGGATATTATTTTTATTAAAACCAATAATTATAAAAAAACTAAATAGACATCCATATTATTTGAAAAATATAAATTAAGAACTGTTTAATTACTCACAAAAGTTTTATAATAAGTGCGAAAAAATAAATAACCATAAAACTAGCATTGTTCATACATAATTAGATAATGTCATAAGCTAGACGTAAAAGACCATCAGTTGGTTGGAGGCCTGTACTGTTGCATAAGCTGTTGCATTTGGAGTTGCATATCTCTCCTGAACTCTGCTTGTTCTTCTTCATGTTGTTTGAGGCGCATCTCCATGTCTCCTTGTCTCGCCAATTGAGCCTCTAACTCTTGTTGTTTTGCAATCAATTCTTCAATTCTACGATTCGCATTCTCTTGAGCTATAGAGGCAGACCCGGAAGAAGAGGAAGAGGGAGAAGGTTTTACACAGCGACCCAAACCCCTCAAATATCCTGAACGTTCACCCAGAACTTGTGTAAAAATCTCAAGATCTGTATTTGAGGAATTTTGATCTGACGCAGATTCAGCACGCAGGGCAACCATTTTATCCTACACATAAGATAAAGAGTTAATATCATCATAAATATTCAAATATATTTATTTAAAACAAATTATAATACTTACATAATTTTCACGGGTATCAGGATGACTCCACTCTCCATTACGATTAGTATGTGATGCAGCATATAATTTTGTCAGATCATAATTGGCATCTGAATCTTGCTATAATAAAGATTTGTTAAGATATAAAGTCATTATGATTGATATATTCAGTTAACTATATACAAATGAAAGAATAGCAATACCAATTTTTTAGAGAGGCGGTGGAAAGATCTTGAGCCTGCATGATGAGTAATCTTCAATTTTGATCTATTTGTTTTGTTTATAGAACTTCGCTCCTACATAAGAATTGAAAATATTAGAAAGCGAAATTAAAAATAGGACTAAAATAATTAAATTAATTATACCTTATATGATGAATCCTCAAACATGTCACAAAGTTTTTCCCAATCAGAAGGTTGCACATCTTGAAAAGGATGTTGGCGTGCTTCTTCACTATTCTCAAACTTATTATAATGCTCATGACACCTCGCCTTATACTTGTGGAATGCATTACTCATAAGCTCTTCCACAGTTTTACGCTCCTCTCTCCGACCAAAATTTAATTCGAAATCATCCTTACAGAAAAAAGTTTGGACAAAAATATTATCATTTATAATATTCTAACTTTAAAGTAAAATAAAATTATAAGTCCAATTAAATTTCATTTATTAAACATTACCAAACAACGCTTCTTGATAAGGTCCTTAACATCTTGGGGGACTTTCTTCCATGAACTTGTTGCCAAAGGTGCATAAGTTCGTGTAAGAGCACCCACATGCGATGCAAGCCAAGCTGCTGGTTGTCCTTCGCCTCCGGTATGTTCATCAAGAATGTTAACTTTGATCTTACCCACCTTACGATATTTTTCCAACGTCACGCCTCTCGTAGTGCCTCGACCTTGACGAGATTGTACTGTGAAGTCATCATGATATATAACATTATAATCAATTTTCTATTATAATCTTAATTAATAACTTTTATGACTATTAGAATTTTACCTTGTTCTGTAGAGTCAATCTCTAATGGTGAGTCTGAAGGAGAGCTAGGAACAGGTGGAGATGGGTTGCGCACTTCCTTTCTCTTCGGAGGCATAATTTCAAAAAACTGATACAATATTCATTAAGTAAAATAGTTCCCCGTGTAAGACCCAATCAGTATAACCCTTGTCAATACCTTTTACAAACAGATGCTCTCTCACCAAGTCTATCTTATGAGAGCGCAAATTCCTACATTCTTTACATGGGCATCTAATACGTCCATCACTATCACATGTACCCAATGCAAACTCTAAGAATTTCTTAACACCTTCAGCATATACGTTGTAATTCTGACCCAAACGATCGCTAACTCGCATCCAACTCTTATCCATGCTGACTATCTTCATTATAAACAATCACGTGTGCATCAACAAACAAGCATGTATCATGTATCAATCAAGGAGTATGCCACCTTACACCGGGTAGTTGGTCCTATCCCATTCGGAACTGTAAGATCATAGTCGCAAACCTATCCTCTATAATCTGTCACGCCCAACAAAATTTCGGCAGCATCTCCCCATAGTTCTCCAAATATGCTCGTCTGGTTGTGTGCACCGACTTATCCATCGTCGATACAACATCAGCGAAACTGCATATCCGGAGAACAAGGGATAAATCTGCCAAAATCTTAATGCTGGACGTATAACAGATATAGCTCGATAGTTTGCGAGAATGATCTTACAATTCCAAACTGTCCACTCTGGACAATTCAAGAGTTATCAATCTTTCAATTAAGGCGGATTGATAACTCTCGAACGGGTCTAAGGCTAATATTGATGAACAAGCAATATAAGATATGCCAATATTTAACATGTATCAAACAAATAATTCAACATCATAAATAATTAAGTTTTGTAACAAATCTTAGATGATTTGTAATTTAATTCATTCTCATTTGATTATTTGAATCTTTTAAGTATTTAAGTATTATTAAATGTAGATTATATATATTTAATTTTTAATTACACTCCTGCATTTAAAATGTTAATTATTTTAACACTGCCCAAGAAATCGTTCAAACGGTGCTCGTGACCGTTCGATCTCCTATACAGTCGTTCGAACGGTACACGAATACCGTTCGAACGGTTTACTTCCAGAAATCACTCGTCTTCAACCTCCGAAAACCCCAAAATTTACAGTCCATATTACATCAAAAGATAGCAAAATATATGACGAACTCATGTAAGCAAACGAAAACACTTATATAAAAACTAAAATGAGGTCAAATTTAAGGAGAATACCTGATTTGGAGAGATAAAGCTTCAAAAATTCCAAACGGTAAAAACTCTTCACCAAATGGTAAAAACAACCTCTTAATCCGAAAATATAAGAGATTGATAGGAGTTTGTAATATTTGAGGGCTAGATTGAAGAATAATGGCGTTGGTTAGAACAAAATGAGCGTGGGAGTGATGCTCGGTCGACTGAAACGAGTCCGAGATTGTGAGGTTCTGTCGTGTAAATGCAGAACATTGACGTTGGAACGGTTGTTTAATGAACGTTCGAACGTCAAATCGACTAGCGGGAAAAATTCCCCCCCCTAATTTAACGTTCGAACGTGAAAATATACGTTCGAATGGTTATATCAGACCGTTCAAACGTCAAATCGACTAGCGGGAAAAATTTCCCCCCCTAATTTAACGTTCGAACGTCAATATATACGTTCGAACGTATTATTAAACGTTTGAACGCCAATAGTAAACCGTTCAAACGTTTAAGTTATATTGTTGCTTATTGTATTTTTTTTGCACTATACCTTTAAATATAATAATTTCTAAATGTACTATAGTTTAGAGCCATAGTAATATAACTATATAATATATAATCAAACATATATTATATAGTTTAGTAACATATATAGTATAAAATATCATATTACATCTAATATTATAGTCAAGTACTACATATATTAACCTATTATATATAACATATATATGGTATCATAGCATAGGGTTATATGTATAAAATGCATATATATATAATGTTTATTTCTATAATATTAATAGTAGATATTTAATAATAGAATATCTACTATTAATATATATAGTGTTATCTATACTAGTATATATATATGTGATACTAATTAATATCACATATAATATATATGTTATATAAATACATGAACATAGCTTCATGTATATAGTAGTCTATATTATATTAATTATACTATATAATATAACTTATACTATATACTATATAATATTCAATAGTATAATATATTTTAATTAAATATAATATAATATATACTATATATATAAAAAATTATATATATAATACATAGTGTTTAATAATATATAAGTGCATTAAATATATTGCATTTAATATATTTAACAATTAAAATATATTATAATTGAATTAATTATTATATTTAATATAATTAATACCGAATATTGCATTTAAATATTTGAAAACCGATTAATTAGGGATAAATAGTAATATTTAGTTAATGCGTTCGAACGGTATAACTTACCGTTCGAACGGTACTGCATATATAAGCCCATCCCGACGTCATTTTCACGCATTTCCTCCGTGAAAAAGCCTCCAAACCGTCGATCTCCGCCGTTGAACGCCGTCTTCGCCGCCGTCAACAGTGCCCACTCGAAGCCCCTACCTCTAACAACCGGTATTTTTCATTTTTAAAGCATTTTACCGTTTAGATTTAGGTTTTTGATAGATTAATTGTTTAACTTAGGGTAAACCGATTTATACATCAAAATAATCGGTAGATTTGCATAAATCCATGTTAGGAACGTTTATTTAGGTTTCTATTGCATTTATTTTGGTGTAAAATCCAGGGAATCGAAGGATTCCATGGATTTCAATGGCCGAGTCGACTCGGCCTGGAATCCCGATCGGCACGAATATCGTTCGAACGCTATGCGTAGCGTTCGAACGATATAACTTAACGGTCGAACGGTCTGTCTGTAACCGTTCGACTGTTACCGTAGCGTTCGAACGATATAACTTAACGGTCGAACGGTCTGTCTGTAACTGTTCGACCGTTACAGTATACGTTCGAACGATATAACTTAACGGTCGAACGGTTTGTCTGTAACCGTTCGACTGTTACAGTAAACGTTCGAACGATATAACTTAACGGTCGAACGGTTTGTCTGTAACCGTTCGACCGTTACAGTAAACGTTCGAACGGTTTTTAATATTATATTTATATTATTAATATTGATATTGAGTGACATATTTATTGTTGATAATGTTGTTCAGAATATCAAATATTATTAAATTGCTGTTTGTTTCAAACTACTGTAAATAGTTCTTTATTGTATTTTTCTTGTTAATGTTATATATCTAGTTTGTAATTATAAATTTCAGGTTGATTATAATGTCTACTTCTAGACCGGCACGTAAGCGACGCAATCTTGGTGAGAGTAGTAGTGGTCCAGTTCGGGAGAGGACAGTTTCACTGGAGCGACCAGTGAAGATTTCTGATTTCTAGAGTCTTCTCTGGGAGGGTCATTCATTGCCCTCAATATTCAGTGATCGTGGTTGGGGACCTATCTTGGATGAACGGGAGGAAGCATGGGAGCCAGTCTCCTACATTGACATTGTTGCTGAGTTCTATAGAGAACTCGGCAGTGCCAGCGCAGATGATTCTGGGGCCTACAGTATCACTGTCCGAGGAGTACCCGTTGTATTTTCACTAGATGGACTTGCTGAGCATCTCGGTATTCCTAGGCTGCCAGATGCATATCCGAATGTGGTGCCTAGAGAGTCTGATCCTTCAGTTGAGGCGGAGACAGCTGAGGAGGAGGCATCAGTTTATACTGATGAGGTCGATACCCTTGCTGATCACGAGGTGAGGGATTTGGTTGTCGGTCCAGATGCTCCACCGTATGACGGGACGAAGAGCATCAAACAGGCAGATTTATCTTCTTTCTTTAAGATATTAAATTTGATAATTGCCAATAATATTGACCCTCGGCAGCACAAGACAGAAGTTGGCATTGATCGGATGAAATTTATGATACGGGTCGCTCGTGGCATTCCTATCGACTTGGTGGGGTATATATTCGATAGGATTCGATCAGAATCTCGGTACATTTCGATGGATATACTACCATTCGGAGTCCTGATCACCCGATATCTACTATGTGCTGGTGTTGTGCCAGATGTTGCTGAGCATAAACGGGAGCCGATGGGACCGATAAACAGCACCACCCTCTCACGCAGCACGGGACACTCGAGACTGCGTTTTTGTGCACATGTTCCAGAACCAGTTGATCCTCACAGAGATGCACAGCCGGGAGATCATGGAGTCTCAGCTGCAGCTGCAGAGACATCTACACGGGCCGAGGCATCAGTCCACAGTGTTACTCGTGAGGAGATGGCTGACATAGTGCGTGCAGCGATCAGCGAGCAGACATCAGCAGTGATCGATGCAGTGCGTATGGAGATCCATTCTGCTGTGTCTGAGCTTCGTACAGAGTTTGCTGCCATGTCTGCGACTCAGGTCACCATCAGTACTCGACTGACACAAATAGAGGAACGTATAGCTGCAGTCGAGGAAGTGTGCAAAGACTTGGGGTCTTAATTACTTTATGATAAATTTTATTTATTTATTTCCTGTTTTTTGTATGGACAATATTTTATGTTTTGTAAATTCAGTATTTAAGTTATATGCAATAGTATTGTTTTATATTTTCTAAACTAATTCTTAATTTAGATTATTCATATTATTTAATTAACCAATTTTTTATAATTACTAGTTAATCTAAATATAATTTGGCAAAAAACTTAAAAAATTAAAACTCTGTCACCGTTCGACCGATTCAAATAACGTTTGAACGGTGAATATGCATCATTCGAACGGTTAATATTAACCGTTCGAACGGTTTATCAATTTACCTCCAAAATAATTTTCCCTATCGCGCCAATATTACGTTCAAACGGTGAAAATTAAACGTTCGAACGGTTAATCATTAACGGTCGAACGGTTAACTTATTTGGGACAAAAATATTCGTCCCTAAGAATACCGTTCGAACGCGTTCGAACGGTCTGGCATAACCGTCGTCATTTTGGAACGAAATTCAAATTTCGTTCCTAAATCCCACTTTTTGGGACGATTTTAAATTCGTCCCAAAGTAATTTCGTCCCAAAAAAACATTTTTGTTGTAGTGAACATTTTCTTGCTCTTCAACCTGCAAATTTCTTTGCAGCTGACAGGGTCTTGTTCAACACCTCCAGACTAATCGTATAAGAGATAAGCCTCTAGACTAACTGTCTAAGAGACAAAACTCTGTTTTAGACTACCGCCTAAGACAGCCCACATAACTCCCCCTCCCATAGAGTGAAGTACAAACTCTATGGACCCTAGATTCTAGAGACATGTTTCCTAATACTACCTAAAAAATGAAAATACATGAAAACCACTCAAAAAACACACAATACATAGAAAAAACTAAAAACACATAGATTGAAAAAACACCTTGGGCCTAGCCTAAACAAAAAAAGTCCAGCCTATTTACAAGTGGGAAGGCCCCTAGGGTTTCATCTTGATCATTTTTGCTGCACCCTTCCTCTTTTTTTTTTTTCTTTCTTTCTTTTCCTGCTACTCCTATGCCCGAGCTTCATTTCATTTGTTTGCATACCATCGCCCACCACAAGCGAACCACATCCACCACCATAGGTTGAGCATGCAAGCCCAACACCCCTGCACGCTGAGAACCTCTAGTTCTAAAACGCTGCCACCATTGATAGTAAGAGGTGTTTCCTACATAAAACTTCAACCTTGATTGCACCCCGTGCTCTTAGCAGAAGCAAAGCACCAAAATGAATCCCTCCGTGTTGTACTGTAACACCACTCATGCCAAGCACCGCCATAGATATACCATGCCACTCACTTCGAGGATCTCCAGCTCCATCAACGCTGCCACCTAGCCACCATTTCGGCTTCATAGCAATAGAGTTATTGTTCTCACCCACGACGTAGTTGGTTTGTGACGGGATGGTCTTTAAAATGAAGCCTTTGGGGAAGTGGACTTAAAATAAACACAGGAGAAAAATGGGTAAAAAAACAAGGAAATAACGGGAAAGGTGGGAGGGAGGGAGGGAGGAGGGAGCCTGGGTAGCTTTTCTGTTTCGGGTTCTAGAGAGAAGTGAGAGCCTCTCTCTCTATGAAAATGGGAATGTTACAATGTACCCAAAGCTATCAAATATGCTCATGTAGCATTACACTTGGCATGCCATGTTGTAATTGTTTTTTTAAAAGATTGAATTTTAAAAAAAAAAATTCTAAACTAACAAAAAATTATATTTAAAATACATCTCATTCTATAAAATATATCATCAAAACCCACTTTTTTTTTTAATTTTACGTAATGACTTTTACAATTTATCACTTTTAATATTTGCAATGTTTCTCCATAAAAAAATGTCATATAATTATGTCTTACACAAAATAAAAATTTAAAAGCCAAAAAAATATTAAAAATAAAATATAAATAAATAAAAAATGAGATTATGTTAAGAGAATATTAAAAAAGTATATATATACTTATGTTTTTTCTATCTAGCATATTTGCAATATCTTTATATCTTTCAATATGTTTAATATTCCCTATTAATGTGATTGTAATATCACTACAAGAAAAACGGCATTTTGCGACCAATTTATAGCAACGAAAAGATTATTAGCAACCAAATTTGGTTGCTAATAATCTTTTCGTTGCTATAAATTGGTCGCAAAATGCTGTTTTTCTTGTAGTAAATGTGTCTAATATCCACACTCTAAATGATAGAAATAACCTAAATAAAAAAATGAAAATCAGAAAATGAAAACAAAATGATTGTATTAAGAGTTTTTGTTCACACACTTGGTTTCTTAAACAATGATGTAGGATGCCACTATACAAGGAAATAATAAAAATTTTGAAAGAGTTATAAAATATTTATGAGAGTTGTAAATTTTGAATTTTTCTAGTTTCATGTGTTTTGCACTTTACATTGCCTCAACCAAAATTGCTGCATATATAAATACATACATATATATATATATATACTCGGAAAGTTTACATTTTATTATGATGAGTAAACGATAAGGGCACACCCAAATGGATATATATAATATTTTTGTGACTAAAATATTTCTCATACTTAATAATTAGTTGGTCATTGATTCAAAGGGATTTAGGATATATATGTTAAATAGTTTCAACCTTATGCCTTGGGTAAAGTCCATGCACTAAGATATAGTTTCAAGATTGATTGACCTCCACGAAGGTTGAGGGCGACGCAAGAAGGATATAGGATTCACTCTCAGCCTGGCCCGAATCGAAATAAAAATGTGACAGATGTCACAGATCTGTAACAATCTGCTCAAATATGCTGGATGGGTGTTATAAGTAATTGAAATATATATATATATATATATATATATATATATATATATATATATATATTTAATAGGCCATAGATGTATCTCGACACATTAAATTATTTAAGGGTTTTTCATCAGTCAAGAAGTAGCCAGCAGGGGGAAAAAAGTAAATCACCCTAGACATATTGTTAAGAAAAGAAACTCCCACGTACATTTTGTATTGGGAACAGCTTCTATAACGCCCATGTTTGACGGCCTTAATTAGTTGACCGTTGGTCAAAAATTTTTTTATTTAATAATTAAAGAAGTGATTTTAAATATATTGATGTATTTTTTTTATTTTTTAAAAATATTTAAATATATTAAAAAAATATGAAAAGAAAAAAGAAAAAAAAAATGCCTCGGCGGCATAGTAGCCCAATCCTTTTGCATTACATTTTACCCACTCCATTGTTACCACTTAATTTAATTTCAAGTCCACTAAAGGCATATATATAGGTTAGGGCAAAAAATAGGACAACTACAGGTACATCAAAGTAGGTATGGTTGAGTAGAGAAACCAGCAACCTCATCTGCTCCAATAAATAATGGTTGACAGGCAAACGAGTCCAACAATGTAGACAAACACTTTACATGCAATTAACAACCCAAAATATTAAATTGAACCCTAGTTTATTGAATTGGGAATAATGTCATGTCTTTAATGTCCAAATCATGAATGGGTGATATGCGAAAAACTGAGGTTTGATCAGCCTGGCCTTTTTCTATCAAACAAACAAGCCCAAAAAGGTAAAAAAAAATGAAACTTTTACTCTTTTCCCAATATTCATTATGTCTGCATATTGGACTCCAAAATGCTAACTAGCTAGCTGAAGTCCACCTTACAATACAGTGCTGTTCAAAACCTTAACAATTCACTTCAAACTTGGCCCATTTTTTTTTATTTTTTATTTTTGTCAATTTAATTAGCAGAAGCAGATCAAGCCCAAACCCCAACCCTTTTTGTTTTTGTCAATTTAATTATCAGAAGCAGATCAACCGCCCCCCCCCCCCCCCCCCCCAAAAAAAAAAAAAGGGAAAAGAGACGAGGGACAAGGGGGCGGGTTAAATGATATGCTGAATGCCGTACGTTGCCTTTGCTTAGGCACAAAAGGAAGTCTCTGATCATCACATGTTGGTTGCAACTGATCAGGACTACAGTAAGGCTGGGAGAAATTGAGGGCCAACAACCCTAAACGTATAAACTTATCTATTATTGCCTTCAAAGGCATCATAGCCATCGTACGTTATGATCATTTGATAGATTGCTTGTAGTTTTCCAACAGTACTGTACTGTCCCAATTCATCATATAATTATAATCTTGTAAATTAGTCCAATCTGGTTAGCAATGTTCATAAAAGAAGAAATGAAGTGGCAGATCGATCAGCTCCCCACCTAACAGAAAAGGAAAGCAGGAAGAAAAAAGTTGTACGGTTCAGATTTTGCAAGTGAGAAATATATGGTTCTGTAACATGACCTGTTTGATTTTAGGAATCATATATGCACGGGTTGTCATAAGGCCATGGTTTCCTACATCATTATATCAAAATGGGCCCTTCTCCCGTTGTGCACAATGTCTTGTGTGGGACAATCCCAAGTTCTCTCAACTGTAAATTTACTAAAACCATGGCAGTTCAAGTTGACTGGCCTGCATAAAATTAGCTCTATTCAAGTTAGCATTATTATTAGCAACCATTTTTTCCTACATAAATGTTGAAATTGTATCAATAGATCAGAAATTATAAGCAGTATATATATGAGGATGGGAATGAAACCCGAACACAATTAACATTCAATTGTACACAATATATCAGCGTTTCAAGTATGAGTGAAAAGCTTAAATCGAAAAGATCTCGAGTGAGTGAGAGTGATTGACGCACCCATGCTCTAAGGCTAGAGCAG
Organism: Carya illinoinensis; assembly: GCF_018687715.1. Taxonomy (NCBI): domain Eukaryota; kingdom Viridiplantae; phylum Streptophyta; class Magnoliopsida; order Fagales; family Juglandaceae; genus Carya; species Carya illinoinensis. The sequence goes on from NC_056762.1 coordinate 27,892,614, forward strand.
AAAGTAGGGACCTCCAGAGGCAGTGCTGAAGCTATAGACCATATTAGCCATGAATATTGATTGTTGAGTAGTGTCGATAGGAATCATCAAAGAAGATCGAAGACTGTGAGATCGAGAAGCAATCGAGTTACACGCAATAAATGGCTTTTCCTTTCCTATCACTTTTGTAGTATTAATGCTAGCTTTCTCAACAAAAGTCATGGTTGCTCAAGTTGCAATCACATAAAACTTGGATTTATAAGTTGATTGAAAGAGGTGAATTTAATTATTTAGTTTATATTTTAACATCTCCTTATGTGTGGATTAAATTCTCCCTTATTAGTCATCATGATTCCCATATGTAAAATATTTTATCAAAATTCGTGAAGTATGTAGTCGGCGATTGAATTTAAACCTCTACCTCTAATATTACTGTTTAATTTAAATCATCATTTGTCTAATAAAACTTAAATTGATTGAATTTGGCGAATTCAGTTGTTTACTCTATATTCTATAGAAGAGTAATAATGATGATTAGAGATCGAACTTCAGTACTACTCTTTGCATATATACGGCCAAACCTCAATATTTGAAATTAACATGGATGAAATTCTATCACCAGAAAATTTACACAAATTTTTGTAAATATATATGTTATGATGTGTAATGAGGGACTGAACTGAATCCAATCCATCAATCAAACTAACTAAGACTTTGGTAAATGTAAATAAGGATTCTAGCATAAAGACTAAATAGAGCGTATATATGAAATTATAAATGGATTTTATCATGAGTAATTATTAAGTACTATTGGAATTTGAATTACAAAATATATTGTGAGATGACAAGAGTACCGCATCGTCTATATTTCAAGAAATTCACCTAATAATTTTTCTTTTATCATGGTGGTTGGCATTGGACATTAAGAGCAGTCGCATCATAACTCTCCCGTACATGTAACATGATCTGCTGCAAACATAACCCAACTTCACATGGATATAAAGAGTGACCGGCTTACTGCACACCTTGATGATATTTCATTGCTTTAACTCACTGAAATTCTGGTGCAATTTACTATGATAATGAGTAAAAGGAAAACCCACTGTAAAGGACCTTGACCCCCAAGGGAAAAGACTAGAAATCTAAATAAATTAACTGACAGTCGATCAGAACTGATGTTTAATTGGCTCATGACCTCCGACCACAGTATTCTTGATCCACGCATTCTACCTACTAAATTTAATACTAGGATAGCTGTGAATTATAAGGATCATGAGTTGTGTTCCCAAAAATAAGAAAGTTTGATGGATCGGAATCTTTCGAAACGTAGAACATGTTCTGCATCAGTGTAGGGTCCCCCCATATTGGCCACTTGCAGGCAGGCCAGGTCAGTGAAGAAATAATCATCAGGGCGTTGCTTCTGACTTTCGACTGCAGAAACCTGAAAAGAAAAGGATGGAAACGACGGGGGGTTGGGTTTGGCGATTGAATAATAAGAACTTTAATTTGGAATTCCAAGCCCACATAATGGCCCATTAATTTCACTGTTTATAATATCAGTTGTTATCAAACTAGAAGTAGTGCCAACTTTAGGCCACATTTGGTGATCATTTCTTATTTCAACAAACAAACAAGCATATTTTGATATTATTCATCCTCATTTTAATCATTATATATCATTTTATTATCATCTTTTGTTATGATATATATTATATATATTTAATTTTTTAAGTTAGACCTCAATTTATGTTGGTCTTCTGTTGCATGGGTTCATAATATATATAGGGGTCATGCTAGGTTACCGCCCAACAATGATCATATGGTGTGCCGCCTAGCACAATTTGGAAAAACATTTTATTCTTTTTTTTTCTATTTTTAATATATTTAAATATTTTTAAAAAATAAAAAAATATACTAATATATTAAAAATTACATTCTTAATAATTAAGTAAAAAAAAAAAAAAACTGATGAGCGGTACACTGAAGCGGTACACTTAGGCGGCACACTGATTTCCTTCCCTATATATAGAGAGAAGTGTTTGGTTTCTAAATTCCAATTTTTTACTGATCACTTTGTTTTTTGGGTTCAGTGCATGGTTTTTTAGCAGAAGAATAAGAAACAATTGTATTTAATTACTTTAAATCTTTCTTACACAAAACAGATAAAGGGGAATTTAATTACTTCGGTTAGGCCATACACTAAAAAGAAAAAACGATTAATATTTGTAACAAAAATGATTATTTTTTTTAGAATAAATTTATTTTAATAGAAAATTATTATTTTCGTTATAAATAACTGATCACCGTATAATCTTTTTTTAGTGATAGAATATTGGGCGAGCAATATTAATATTTCCACGTCGATCAAATTAGTCAGCGTCTTCAATCAAAACGCGCGGATAAATTAGTGCCGACGTAGACTTATCATGATCATGAAACTGAGATCAAATAGCTAGGGATCGAGAATATATATAATAGCAAGAAGACAGAATGATATGTCTGTCTTCCACTTCTATCAATAAGAAAAGCATGGATCGGTGGATATTTACAAGAATTTTCAAAAAGCAAGTCCTGCATGCATGCATGGACTGCAATATTTCTCTTTGCTCTATGTATATCTAACTATGTGTCGGTAGCTTTCTGCATGCATGCATGTATGTATGCATGGTAATTCCTCTAAAAACCATGGTAATTACTCACAGCTAGCTTTCAAACTCAAGCAGGCTGATTTGTCCTATGAATCACCCACTTTATATGTATAATTAATTGGCCTGCAGCTCGCTAGCTAGCTAGGCCCCATGCATGGAAATTGCATAAAGACCACTCATGCAATCAATTTATAAAGACGTGCTTAATCATCCAGATGGCCGGAGCGTGTTAAACATGCAGTAGTTTTTTGGTCCCGCGCATCCTGCATGCATGCATGCATGGTACATGTGTGTGTGTGTGTGTATATGGACAGGACGTTTAAGTTTTGAAAAAATGGGATCTGGTTAGGTTTGAAGATAATATATGCATGTGAACACAAGGCCGGCGGGGATGGATGAATTCTCAAATATAAAGTACTTGCAAAGACGTACGTGTCTAGCTTTCAATTTTCAAGCAACATGAATTCAATTCAACTCGGTGAAGTTCTTTATTAGTTTGATCAACATATATACAATTCAAAGTTTCAGTGGTATATGTATGATCCATTCAAAGATATCCAGCCTCGATCGACGTCAAATTTAGCACAGATTAGGCCACAATCATATGATTAAAAAAGAAGATCATCAGATATATCGAGCAGAAAATTCTATAAGATGGGCCATGCATGGCCAGAGGGTTACGTACGTACGTACGCGTAGCCCCATAGATTTATCAATAACGTTGCCTAATTATTCATGACAAAGTCGGCCAAACTGAATGAAATTAATTACGCTGTTTCCAATTGATCTTTTCTTCTTTTTCTTCCTTTCTACCATTTCCTCGATATTTCCAATTTACAAGAATAGTTTGGTCCAAGCGAAGGAATATATAATAATATTATATGGTTTATATATAAGAAACATTTAATGAAAATGTCTGAATCATGAAACTTCACTGATATGAAAGGAATCTTACTACTGCATATATATAAATATATATATGGTCCTGATCAATACAAGACAGCTCTTTTCTTTTCTTTTTGTTTGTTTTTGGGTCTCCAGCCATAAATCCAACTGCTTCTAGCAAGTACTTGATTTGGCCGAAACTGATCAATATCGTCCATGGTTTTCTAAGTAATTAAACAAATTAATAAATCCTTCTAATTAATTTTATTTTTCTTGGTCAGCAGGAACTGAGTGTGACATGTCCCATAATTGACAAACCTCCCATACCAAACAACCCTAAATTAATACACGTTGGAGGCAATGGGCAGCCTTGTGTGATGGCCATGTGATCACGTACAGTCAGATCCCAGCATGCATTTATATATCCGAAAGTCAGAAAAATTACTTTGGGCTTAATTATACAATAAAACATAATTAGAAATGCTTTTTTATGGTCCCATCTGTTATTGATATGTCGTATCGAAGAAGCTTGAAGGCTTATAATCAACTCATGTCCATGGCAGCTAGCTGGTTTGGTCAGACCACTTTAAGTACGTATAATGCCTTCGCCTTTTTGAGTAACTTGGTGTTTTTTTCTTAATTTGTGATCAAGGGACAGGACCATAAAAAAATTTAAAAAAATAAAGATAAAAAAGAAAGAAAGAGAGAGAGAAATGTATATATGATAGATAAATCTTACACGAGAAAGTTTATATATATGCTAGGCATGTGTGATCGATCTTAATAACCGCATAGTCGATCCATTAGATTGTAATTTTTTTATTATTATAAAACAGATTTAACGTATTACATTGAACTACATCAGCATGTAAACGATTTTTGTATAAAATTTATATGTACATGGCCTAACACTTATCTAAAAAATGAGAATTTCTTTTGTGTTTTCAAAGTATCATTTTTAAAAACACTATGAAAATTGAAATCGATATTCTAAATTACAAAATTACATTCATATCGTCGGTTAATAAAGATTTAATTGTTAACATAATTGATCGATGCAAGCACGTATATATATATATATATATATTTATAGAACATGTGATGAAACAATCGATCATGATGTAAATTATAAAAATAAAACAGTGTAGTACTGATCGTGGTCGGCTAAGATAAAAATAGCGATGGTTTGGGTTTGCAAATTAGGGTAATTTTTTAAAGAAAGAAAAAAAAGGCTAGCTGCATCTTCAACGTGGTTTATGATTTCTTTGTTATTCTTGTATGTATTTTCTATTAGAGGTTTGCTACACAAAAGCTAGTGTGTTAGCAAACCACTTATAGTACTGGGCGGGACGGATCCATTATAACTTAATATATATATATATATATATATATCAATAAGATTTTAGCATAATTGATGTGGAAAGTTTCCATATCAGTAGTGTGCCGATTGTATTAAAAATAAGATTTCTATATAGATTTTCTCTTCCATCTATATATTTTGGTAGCTAGGTATTCGTTGCCTTTCTTAAAAATTCTACATGTCCGGCCGCAAAAAGTAAGTTTGTTTTAGGTAGCTTTCTCCCGGAGATCATGAGGCATATTAACTCCTTTTGGTTTTTAGTAAAAATCAGGGATTAACACAATCCTAATGGCCAGAAAAAACAAAACAATATTAAATTTACGCGCACTTCATCCATATATATATATATATATACATGAATTCTTTAATAAGTGAGAAAAGAATATTGTTGAAGGTGGAATATTTATAGTAAATGTTACGTACGTACCTAACAAATTACATGCACATACAAGCTAGCTAGCTAGCTACGCACTCCATCGATCGAAGTGTTCTCTATATATTTCATGTTCATGAGTACTTCCATATAATATATTATCAATATTTATATAAATATATATATATATATATATATATATTAATATTGAAACAATTTCTTCGAACTCAAGTGGCTGCCTGCCTGCGTTTTCAATGCGCGCCCTAATTAAGAAACTCAGCTCACATTGAAGATTCAACGGTCTTAATTGTAAAGCCAAAACCAAAGTTTAAATATAAATTTTTGTAGGTTATAGCTAGCTAGCTAAGGTATTTGAAGATTTGCTTCATTACCTTAAAACGTTGGCTAGCTCTTGCAAGATAACAGCATATATATATATATATATATACATATATATCTTATATACCCAATATTATTATTAATTGTATCTATACCCTCAATTATTAGGAGGTATAGCTTTGAAATATGATCTAACAGTACCTTCAATTAACTTTTAACTTAATTTATATAGAAAAGTAAACATTAATTTATAACATGACTTTGCCTCATTTAGTGGTTGTGATGATCTCCATGGATCACGTAACATGAGTTATCGATCCCAACAGAATGGAGAATTTTATGTACAATTAAATCACGGCTCTCCTTGTGACATGATCTTCTCCTCTTTTTGGATTATATATATATATATATATATATAAAGTACCACTAGTAACAGTACTAGTACCACTCGACCCCATCCAATTAACATCGACACATGATATATATCATGGTATGATCATATTAATTGAGTCGTAGCTAGCAACCCTTATAATTATGTTTACCAATTTTATATTTCTTAATTAATTATGAGGTGATCTGCCTCGGCTCCCTTATTATTTTTTTCATTTTTATAATCATCTTAATTTATCCTTCATATATATATATATATATATATATATATATATATATATATATATATATATATATATATATATATATATTTAAAACTACTCAATTTTAAATAGCGATGTTTGATATCCAGATTTTTTTAAGAGCTTCTATGGGGCTTGTCTATTTGGAGTTTGTCAAAACCATTTCTCTTTTTTGAATCAACCATTGATTTTGAAAGACTATATTTTTAGCCAAAATTCTAATCATTAGCCAAAAAAAAAATGGGGTAAGTACTGCTTGGGTGCTCATCAGTATTAAGGGAGCAGGTGGCGGGTTCTTCCCGGCCCCGATGGGTTAATTACTTGCATAAGAAAATAGGGTGGTGCTAGTGTGCCGCCCATCTTTGACTATTGGGTGTGCCCATTGGTATAAATTTCACTTCTTATTTAATTTTTCTTCTTTTCTTTTTTACATTTTTTAACATATTTAAATATTTCTAAAAAAAATATACTAATACACTAAAAATCATTTTCTTAATCAATAATTCAAAAAAAAATTAATACACGAACGTTCAAAATGATAAGGCAAACACATGGGACATACTAGCATTTTCCTAAAGATATTATGTCTTTTAATTAAATCAAAAATAAAATTAAAAAAAAAACTATAATTTCGAATACTTATGATCTTTTAGCTGTCCCACACACATGACATAAATATATAATAATAATAATAATAATAATATTTATTTTGTATGTTTTTAAACTATAAAATCTATCAAAGATCAGTTATTTTAAACATCCTAATAATTTTTTATCCAATACCTAAGTATATACAGTGAGAGTTTTAGAAAAAAGAAAGAGAGTCTAGCTAGCTAGTTTAGACAAAAATTACTACGTCGACGACGGGCCAAGACGAGCGACAGAAAAAGAGGATTACAAGAAAGAATGTCCATCAAATTCAATTTGAATCGGTCAGAAAGTGAATCATATCGTATAAAATATAACATTTTTGGACCGTGAACGAAACCATTACTACTAGCTAGCTAGCTAGTACCTTAAAACATTGCCATTTCCTTCATCATATAATAATTGTATTGGTTTTTATTAACATACTTTTTTTAAATTAAAAAATAAAAATAAAAATCTAATCGAAAGTGTTGGTTTCTATTAATATACTTTTTTTTTTACCCTAATTTTATATATATATATATATATATATATATATATGTTTAATTCCATTAAATGGCTATACTCAGAACATGCATTATTGCAGAAAATGTAACGTACCCTACGAGACTCGGTTATAAATAAAATAAAATAAAAAGACGGAATTACCAACTAATTATCAAATAAAAGAATTTATAGTATGAATTAAATTCAAAATATTAAAAAAAAAAATGCAAAAAGCAATGCCACTACCCATGTGGCCCATTTACATTAGGTATTTTCCACGCCAAAAGGAAGAGAAAAAAAAAATATAGAGTAGTTGGTAATTCTTATTATGCTCAATATTATTTAATTTTTTTTTCTTTGTTTTGAAAAATAAAAAAAAAAAAAAAAAAAAAAAGCTAGCACTCATCTGGTTGGGCCCGAGCTATATTGACAAATGGGCTTGGGCCCATTAAGAGAGGTAAACTTCAATGCTCGAACTTCTCAAGCTGAGACAAAGAGGGCATGCTTGAGCCACTTGGTCGCACTCCGAACAGATGCACAGATGCCGACAAGGCAACAGTACCACCGACGCCACACGTTTCCGACACGCTTTGCATCTCGGTCCCGACACAACCACTCGTTCCGGGTCTATATACGCCGACTCGGCGTCCTCCACCTGGTGCCCCTCTACACCCCCCGCGGCGCTCCCTAGTGGATCCTCCATCGACCTGCTATCATGTGCTCCTCCTCCGGTGGTCATTATAGCCTTCTGGAGCTGGGCCTGCAGAGACGCCGCCGTTGCCTCCTGGGCACGGGCCTTGGCCTGCCAAACCTGCGCCTCCACGCTAAGTTGCGCCGCACGTGCCTCCAACTCGGCGTTCCTGCGCGTGGCCTTCTCCACCTCAACCTCCTTCTCTCGCAACCTCCGGGACACCGACCCTTCTGCTGCGCTCAGCAGGGTACGATAGTGCCTCTGCCTTTTCTCTGCTAATGTTCGCCGCAGTTGCTCTCCCTGTAAAACGGGTTCCCAAGAACGGAAGAAAATAAACACCAAGAAAATTCTTCACAAAAAGTAAAACAAGAAATAAACTTTCGCAAGCCTATATGGGCAAACGCGAAAATTGAATACCTGGGCTTCAAGGAATTGCTCGATTTCGTCCCGCTGATGTCTGATTTGGGTTGCAAAATCTTCTGCTATCAGAGGTAGGAAAGGAGATGATGAGTGGCAAACATTTTGCTGTTGCTGGTGTTGTAATTGCTGTCTCTGTTGTTGGTGTTGCTGCTGTTGTTGTTGATCTCCGAAGGACAAGCGGAGGCCGGTGGAGACCACATTGGGCTGGTGGGTGTTGTTGTTGTTGTGGAGCTGAGAGAGGTTTATAAGATGAGAAGGTTGGGGTTGCAAAGAGAACATTGGATTAATTGGAGCTGATGACGATACCCCAGTAGTTTGTACAACTTCTCTTGCTCTCTTGCGCGGATTAGTACCAGTCCCAACTGTGATTTAAGCACAAAGACAGCCCATTTTATGAGGTTCATGCTTCTCGGATTAATCGAAGCCTTGAATTGGCTTCCATAGCATAGGAACTCGATTGGGTAGCCAAAAGATTTTGATAAAAGAAAAAGCGTACCTCCATTATTGATCAGTAACATGTGTGATTGATCAAGGAATCCTCCTGGTTGTGGTTGTAATGAATAGTCATGACCTTCTTGTACGTTTCTGCAAATTGGCAATACAAAGAAAGGAGTTAGGAAACCGAAAGAAGCAGAGGAGCTAGAGGTGGATACAGAGGGAGATGATGGCAAACCTGTTTAGGAGGAGGATATTAGAAGGGTATTGAGCCTGGACGGCCATTAGAGGTTAATGTAGAAGAGATGATAATTGAATGACAAGAGAAGGTGAAGAGGCAATTGGGGGGATGGGAAGGGGGGGATGGGATATGTATGAATAAGGGCAAGGCAAGGCAAGGGATATATGAGGGGGAGGATATTAAGGGAGGGTGGTATGGGAGCAATGTGAAAGGACAAGCAATAAACGCTAGCACATAAGAAGCATGAAAGAGAAGGAAGATGCTTCCCCCAAAGACAAGGCGGACTCTTCAATGAGAAAATTTTTTAAAAAAGAAAAAACAAAAAAAACTTGGGAAAGATACAGAGAGAGAGATGGACAGAGAGAGAGAGAGAGAGAGAGAGAGTTGGGAATCAAAATGAATATGAGATGGAAATTATGTCTGTTGAGAGGCCACCACCACCACCAACATCAACACTACCATCCTTACCATTCTTCTCATCTCTCTCTCTCTCTTCTCTCTCTTTGTTGCGCTTTGTTTTTACCTACTTTTCTTTCTCTAATGTTTGCCTTGTTTTGCTATATATGCTTGTGGGACTATTATTTCTCTCTCTATATATATGGGAGGATTTAGAGAAAGAGAGAGAGAGTGAGGAAGAAAGTAGAGAGAGAGAGAGAGAGAGAGAGAATAGGGGAGGGGAAGAGATAGATGCGATTGAAACGAATCAGTCCAAGAGAGAGACACCTTATTCCGCTCTTTTCTTTCTCTTTACTTTCTTTCTTTACCTTTGCTTCTTCCTCTTCTTCTTCCTCCTAGCGTGGGGTTGGCTTTTCTTCAGGAGGAGTCGTCCTCCTGTTCCTTATCACCAACACAATACCAATATTATTCACTTAAATTGCCAATTCTAATCATTAACTTTTCCTAAAAAGAATAACTGGCCGATAGATTAATAAACAAAATATATAAATATATATATATATATATATATATATTAATGGACAACAGATCGGAGATGTAGAGATCAAGTGAATAAATGAATGAATGATGGTGGTAGAGGCTTTGTTGAATATGGGTGAGGTATTGGTGTGGAAGGCGTGTCTAGATGATGGAGTTATGCGTGTTGGTCTCTGATCTGCCGCTGCCGCTGGGATTCATTGTTTTTTTTTTTTTAATATGGCCCATGCGTCTCTCGCCAGCTTTGCCCCCGCGTCTCTATCTCTCTTTTCTTTTTCCTTGTGTGTGTGTATACATACATCTTTTATTAAACTGACCAACGCGCAGCTATATATATTCCTTATGATCGATGGAGCTTATAAGAAATTACAAAAGAAGATGATGATGGATAAATGACAATATAATTTACGGCCTCCAACCTAATAAATGCGTAGTGGTTGGCTGAGTTAATCCCTTATCTTTTCCCTTTCTATGAAGTTTGAATATTGTGAGATTAAGAAGTCATAGCTTTGACAAATTAAGGGATCACAATAATTTTTTTCTTTTAATTCCATAATGATGATCATTACAGCGAAGATATATATTATAACCTAGAAATTAAGTAGTGATCCATCGAAAGGATTACGTACTCATGCATGCAGTCCTAATATTCAAAGCTTAATTTCCATTATAATTATTTACACCAGCAAAAATAAATAAATAAATTTAGAACTTATCTACCAAGTAGCAGTACTTGTGCGGTATATAACATGATTTTTTTTTTTTTTTTGTAAAACATATGTACTACTGATATTAAATAATATATAGAAATTAATTATAGAAAAATATAAATCATCAGTTAAGTAGTACTGCATGCAAAGCTGGCCATAAAATAAATAAATAAATAAATAAAACATAAATTAATACATGATGACATGCACACACATGATGATATGTGATAATTAGGGATAATCTACTCTTTAGATGAATTAATGGATGGTCATCAGTACGTACTTCACATGGCTGGGTTAATGGTGATGATGAGCAGGAGGCCACATATATCTAGGGACGTACATGCAGCTAGCATGGCTGGTAAATGCAGGGTTGGACGGGATTTAGGGCTCCTAATTTACTGCCATTGATTATTTGATATTTTATCTGATAACTAGTATAATCAGTTAAGGTTTTTTAGATTTTTTGTTTAAATAGTTGGGACCCGTACGTTGGAATACGTATAATTTTGATTTATTAGAAATTAAATGGTTTCTCTTATCACTCATTAATTAATTAATTTTTGTTTCATAATTTCATGATCATCATCTGATCTCTTTCTTTGTATTACTAATTTTTTGAGAATTTATTTTCTTTATGATGTATTAGAAAAGAAAAAGTCATGATGCTTCTAGAATTTCTAGCTGCTAATTATTTGTTATTTTAACTCCATGTTATTGATATATATATATATATATATATATATATATATATATATAAATACTTAATTTCACATAAATTTGTACACAAATATCCTTGATTCAACAGTACTAAATGTAGTTTTCTTTTATTGAAAAACTTTTATGGGTAAGAGAAATGATATTTATAGTTATATAATACTTATTTTTTTTAAAAAAATAAGTAAATATAGAACCCATATGAAAAAATAAAGTTTTGAGTAATATTAGACCGAGTGATCATGAGTTGTGCAAGCGTTGCAGATTCCTTTTAAAATAGAATAGGGTCTACTATTAAAAAATTAATTACAAGTATCATGCAGTTGCTTAAAAGAAGAGTGAGGTCCAGTATTAAAAAATTATTTTTTTTCATGTAGGTTCCATATTAATTTACTTTTTTCAAAGTGATTGCGTGGTGTTTGCAAATATCATATATCTAAAAAATTGATTTTTTTTTTCATTTGGATCTCATATTTACTTACTTTTTTTAAAATGAGTGCACAACATTTATGAATTTAATGATTACAAATATTATTTCTTTTAATTTTTTAATAATGGATCACACTTTTTTTTTAAAATGAGCGTGTGGCATTTGTACAGCTGATCATAACTGTATCTAGCATTATTACCACCAATATTCTGAAAACTAGCAAATGCATGGTATATACAATTCATAGTCTCTTCTAGTTTTAACCATTAAGACATTGAAATTTTAACCATTAAAATGATTGAAAAATAGATGAAAGAAAGTGCTCATCACATGAATCATTCATTAATCTTGAACATATGATCTTAGGACAGTACTACAAGGCTAAGTTTAAGTCTCGATCGCAGATTATCAGAGTAAGTTGGAGTTCGATCGGTAATGGTGATTTTCCCCGAAACCGAGAAGGATTTTTAACTTTAGTTAATGGAGGATCAGGTGACAAAGAAAGAGGGAAGCCGGTACTAAAAACGGAGAGAAAGGAACACGGTGATCAGTAGATAAAATTTGAAAGAGAGTGCTTGGAATGGCATCACGCATTTTGTCTTTGCTTTGGTCCCACTGAGGCTCGGCTTCATCTATCTATATTAATCATCTCTCTCTCTCTCTCTCTCTCTCTCTCTCTCTCTCTCTCTCTCTCTCTATGTGTGTGTGTGTGATGGTAACACAGCCCTGCACGGCAAATATGATCTAGATCTCTCTCTCTCTGCCCTAACAACTAGACATGAGACACACACACAACTCATAGCTCATTGTTTTCTTCTCCCTCTCTAAAGACAGCCTTTCCCTTTCGTTTGCTCTCTTTTTTGTTTGATTGTCTTTTGGGTTTATTGTCATGTACCTGCAAATACATATATAATGTAGAGAATCAAATTGGCACTTGTCTTTCTTTTCTTTTTACCAGGCCCAGTCTGCAGATCGATGCAGCTAGCATTATGCATCATCATGTATTCAAACCCTCGACGTTCTACATATATTTCTTTAGGTTTATAAAAATATCAACAGAAAAGGACTCAATGTGTTGACCCATTAATTAATTATATGGCCGTGGAATGACGAGAACCGGCCAATAATATGATGTTTTCAAATCCAGATTGAATTGGTATTCTTTGGCATTAATTTACTGGCATGCAGTATATATATTTATATTAATAATATGTTATATATGTACACCCCGTACGTAGATCATTCAGTAAAACTAAATATAATCGATTTTCCATCTAATCTATATATATATATGTATGAGAAAAGATATTAATTGTAATCGTGAATTTTACAACTGCAACGTAATTTCTTTGAAAAAGTAAATAAAACATACGATTTATATAAAAATATAATAAATTCTACTCTTTTTCAAAACGATTATACAGTATTTACGTACTTCTATGTATAAATGACTCTATTCTAAACCATTGAGTTGTATGATTATTACGCACTTAATCACATATTGATACAAACAATGACACGTGACCCCACACACGCACAATTTATGGTCAAAGATCGATCAAGATCAAGTTGTAGCTAGAGAATTGAGGGGTCAAGTCAACTAGGCCGGTCGGTCAAGTTTAATCGTACAAATTTTGGAAAAATATATAATATATATACTGATCACCAATTTTCTGCAAAATCCTTTTTGAATATTCCTCCTCCTAATTATTCTAATTTAATGGTATATATTATGAACTCCTGGCATGGGAAACAATGAACTTGTGCGTGGGGTTTGGGACAAGGCCGATCGATCGATCCAGTGCTTTACCAATATCATCCCGTGAATTTTATTGCTAAAGAGATCATATTATATATATATATATATATATATATATATTTATCTGTGTGTGTGTGTGTACGAGCTGCAAACTAAACAATTTAAGTCCATAATTAATTAAATATATAATATTATTCTTAATTTTCTTGTCGCTCGAGCTCATGTATGGTTTTACATTTCCCATGCATGCACGAATACTTTGTTTTATTATTTAACATCTGGAAGATCACTGCGTAACTTATCTAATTAAGCAAACATGTTAATTTTTATGTATAAATTAAGGGACGATCCACCTGGCCTGCATGCAGCCATTGTTAATCGTGCTATATATTAAATAGATATATAGTGAAATTAATATACAAACATGCATGTACATCAAGCTGTAAAAGAACTAGAAATTCGTTCATGATATACTGCAACTGACCAATTAATTAAAGAACTTCATGATTATAAGAAAAAAACGATTATTTGTGAGTTATTTAGAACAAAAGTTATTATTTGCAACAAAAAATACTCATTTTAGTAAAAAAAAAGCTTAATTTTATAACAAATAACGGACCATAAATAAGCATATTGTATATTCTTTTAAGTAAAGGATCAGCAATATTTCTTAATCATGAATAATATTTGTAGTGAATGGTGTAAATTAAGGTCCTATATATGTATAAATATAAATATACACACACACACACGCAACCTGTTTATAGTATTAATTATAAGAATTTGTTTTTCCTTTTGTTTTATGCAATTATAGTACACTGTAAATATTATATATAACATGATGATGATCATGAGCTGCATGCATGCCATGGTCTTTCCAAGAAGAGTCATGAAATCAGGCGCATTTTCTTGGGTTAATGAAGAGACACGCACCAACTTTACTTGAGACATGATTTCTTTAATCCTACTATTCCAACCATTCCCACATATATTATCCTGCACACACTCCCCAAAAACTCCTTTTCATTTTCTAGTTTTTCCCCCCTTCCCCTTCCCCTTCATTTCACTTCACTACACTACTTTCCTTAATTTTTCTCCTTTTCTAAAGTCGAGTTTTTTGGACTTTTGCTTTTGTTAACATTTGCACTATTTTCATTGATTCAGTTCCTCCACCAACAACACCACACCTCTACATGATGTGCTTATTACCCACGTAAACTACCAACACGTACGTACAGCTCGTAGCTTGTTTTTTTATTCCCGGCCTTTTTACCAGACCAAAAGCACTACCCCTGCCTAACCATCCCTAATAATCAAAACCATTAAGTGTAGCATGATATTAATTAAAGATTAAAATCTTAGATCATGCACGATCGAGCAATGTTCCTTATTTTTGAAGGTTTATCATGTATTCGATCGGCATGCAAGATATAATTGAAAATTATTTCTAATTCTGAATTAATTATATATAATATTATAACCTCTAATATTTTTGGACTTACATATATAGTACTGCATGATATATTATATTTTAGAAGATTTTGTACGTTTTATTGCAATATCGATCCCTAGCTAGCTAGCTGGCTTTTCCTAAGCAAAATTATTACGTACGTAGAGTAGTACTAGTACTGATTTAGAGCGGTATCATCTAAGTTATTATAATGATATATAATTGTATATCTTATCTTCCATATTGGAGCTAATTGACAAACAATATTAATGTAATGTAACGGAGATCAAGATGATGGTATCTTCATTTTAATTTGGTACTACATTATTATTTTATACTAAACTTATACGTGTATATATATAGTCCATTACGTATGGCGAGCAACTTATTATATAGATATATATATATATGAAGTAGTACTATCTAAACAGAATCAACAATCACTGATTGATCAACTAATACCTAAAATTTTCCATTTGCGCGCATATTGTGGCTTATGAGCACACCTTCCTGCATATATAATAATGCTTTTGCATTTTTTTTTTAATTCTAATATTTTTTTTTCTTTGAACCATTTTATCAAAGGGAAAGGAGCTAGCTAGGGTATCAGTAATTGTTAAATATAAAACCCATGAAAACCAGTAACATTATAAATTAATGCATTGTTTGGGTGCTAATTAAGAAAGGATATTGGAGGTGCATGCAGGAAAATGCATGGGTGATTAATATATATAATTTGTGTGTGTGTGTGTGTGTGTGTGTGAGAGAGAGAGAGAGAGAGAGAGAGAGAGGATGGTGAAAACATAACCCACAAGGAGCATCCATGCAGCTGCAGCTTATTACAGCCTTAGAGGCCATATATATATAAATGCAGTACCTAATCCATTTATTGCATGAATATTTCAACTGACTCGAAACCCCAACCAATGTATATACATACATGCAGGTAGTGGACGTCTGCCTTTATTTATTTTGTTTTATTAAATATTCCTACAAATTGATTATAATTATATATATTAATTAATCTTTGGTGTTTATGGATGTCGGAATAAACGGCCTAGTGTTACGTACTACTATATATATATATATAATTATATATTATGCCTTACAAATTAGTTAATGAAGAAGTGGTCTCTGAAATAATTAGTTCATGTTACTTTGAAACATCATGTCTATATTTAGCGTTCAACAATGTACAATTTTAAGATTACGTTTGGGTATTGAAATGATCTGGATATTCTGTAAATAATAGAGAAAAAATAATAAAAAAATAATTAAAAAGTAATATCATCTGCCTATAGCTTTTTGACATTTACTCGCACATGTTACGAGTACTACTGCACGCAATTCCTTGAATTTGTAGCCGAGTTTTTATATAATAAAATCTTCCATTAATTATTTTGATAGCACTACTTGAAGAAAAATCCAAAAACAAACAATCAATTAAGGCCACGAGAAAATAAATAAATAAATCATCGAGAAAATAAATAAATAAATCATAGAGAGTTATATAGGAATGGTTGAACCCAAGTGCACGACATCAAGTCAACAAGGACTTATCACTGATCATCCAGTACTACCTCGAAAGTGTCATATATGTACAAGATATTGATGAAAATAATTAAATAATTTGTTTTTTTTTTTTAATTTGAAAATGGAAGAAATTTATATGAATAATGATTGATGTATGAGTGGAGGTAGAGTTTTATTTATGATAATTGTCGGTGTGGGAGCAAAATATATAAGAGGGTGGGTGGTGCTATAATTTATGAGCCTATCGTATAGTACTCACACTTTGGCCTCAGTTACTTTCTGATAATGATAAATGCATATGCAGTCTCCAGGCCGCACTGATCACAAGAAGAAGCACTAGAGGTTCCTCACAACTAAAGGGTAAAGAAGAAGCAACAATGTTATTGGAATGTGGGGGTGGTCTCTTAATTTGTATCATGGCTAAATTCCAAACCACTTAATTTAATTACAAAACCGACTCCGTCTTCTTTGAAGCATGCATTGTTTCTCATATGTTTTTCAAACTAATATAAAATAGAAATGATAATCGCAATCGTAAGTATATAAATATTGTGAAATCATTTTAAAAAAATAAATAAATACGAAAATTATATAAAAAAATTAATTTTTTTAACAATAGATCTCACTCTTTTTTAAAACGATTATACGATACTTGTATACTCTATGACTATAAGTAGCATTACTCTAAAATAGTAATATTAGAGTATATAAATTAACACCAAATAATACGAAATATTAGACATTTCTCTTAAGTTTAAAACAAAATTATTACGTTAAAACTTAGATCATCCAAATTATAATATTATAATAATCTATAATTGGGCCCAAAAAAAATTAAATGGTGGCCGGGTAGATCCTGAGTGCAGATCTGTGGCCTCCTCCAATATTGCAATTCAAGCAAAAACATCCAAAATTTTATCATTTTGCTGCATTGTGAAGAGGAAGAAAACAGTAGGTGTTGCTCATGAGCATGATGAACGTGGGAGCAATTTTGGTTAAGAACAAAAGTAATAAATACTGTAAAGAAAGAAAGAAACAAATAAATATTGAGCGGTCCCCCTAATCAAACGGATCTCAGCAGAGGTACCAAAATAATGGAAATGCTACTAACTCTGCGTACGTACTGCACATCGATCACATCAAAGCATAACTCTCAGAACAGGTCACCAATTTCCATGGCCATTTAAATGTAAATTACCTAGCTTCCAATATATATATATATAGAGAGAGAGAGAGAGAGAGAGAGAGAGATTTTTTGCTGCCAATCTGACACACACTACTAAGTAAGGGTCCTATCTCGGGACCAACTTTGAGGGATACAAGTTTTTTTTTTTTTTAATGAATAAGTGGAATGAGAAAGTAATATTAATTGCATTTGTGGGGTGCCCAATTACTTGCGAATGCTGTGCATGTGGTAACAGTTACTTTGAGATGTCACATGATGATCCATATGGTCTTTGATCTCGTCCTTTTGTGCAAGATGGAAATTATTTTTTTGAAATAAAAGATGGGAATTCATTGGAGTATCATTTTTTGCTATAAATTATTCCTACACCAAATTATTTATTATCTATCTCAAATAATTAATTATGAGGCTAATCAAATCATTAATTATTCTGCATGTGTTTAATATTTTCTTAGTTAACGATTAAGTATTTTTTTTTAAATAAAAAAAGAACAATTTGTGTTATCGAAAGAATCTTCAAAAGAAATTCTCGGTAGCTACAGTGCCACCCTTAGTATATGGAAGTACCGAGCTTTACATGATCTTCAAATTATATTTTCTTTTAACATACGCATTGAGTTATTATAAGTACTTATCATTTTTTATGATATAAAAATACAATAAAATTATGAATCATTAATAATATAGTATGTTAAGTTATGGATTATTAATTTAAATCAAAATTATGGATTGTAAGGAACTATTGATTTCAGTGCGTAAAAGACTTAGAATACTTGAAACACCGGCCTAGCTAGCTAGCTAGCCATCTTATAAACTTTTGACATAGAAACATTCTTTACTTTTTCTAAAGCAAGACTTAGAATTAACGTCAACGTGACGTATTTATAGTAAAAATTACAGATGACAATTAGATGGAGACATATCATAAATAAATTATCATATTATATATATAGACATGTATATATGATGCATGATGTCAACTAGCTGGCCGCATGATTAGGTTTAAATTTATGTAAAATTTAAGTCAAAATGACCCTAAATATATTCAAAATTATGGAAACTATTCAAAATTCCTGTCACGTACAGATGATAAATTAGTATGAAATCAATAGATGTTTGGCCGGAAGAGTCAAATAAATAAATAAAAAACCATCGAATGGACACAGCGGTCTCCAGAAACCATCGAATTGGTCCTTCATATTATATATATATATATATATATATATAATATAGGTTGAATCTGTCCTTTTTAATTTTTGCCTCTCAGCCCAAAATTAGGAAAATAATATAGACAAAGTAGTCGTGCATGTTAAATGAATCAGGTGCAAATTCCCAAAATTATTGGGTGCGGTTAAATGAAGGAAGCAAGTAGCTAGCTAGCGTGCATACCATGATGGACAATTAAAGAGACGTACTCGTTGCATGCTGGGTCGCAGCTCATGCAATAATGACGCGAGAAGTGACTAGTTCATGTGTCTGGTTTGGGACACCTTACATGTTGATGAATCAATGTGGATGTCTTTGAAAATCGTACACATAGCAGCTAGCTAGCGTTTGAAAGAGAGCGTACGTCTTTGTCTTTTTTGTATCTTTCTGGCCATGTTGGCCAAACTAGACATCAGACCTAGCTTGAAATTTTGCAATCAATTAATGTTTATTATTTTTGCAATGATAACAATTCATATACATTTATATATATTTAGGTTTTAGAGTTTCCTTAATTAAATTAATCACCTGATCTTTCTTTATTTTATTTTATATAATTGATGATGTAAATAATAATCAATATGTAAAATGAAAATTTTTTTTCTAACCAAGATGTGATCGATCTCTATTGAATAGTAATAATAATAAGTAAAATAGTAGCTGAGGAGATCGGTCATGAAGTACAAAAGGCATCATGAGATAATGAAGTGGTAATTATAAGGTGGAAGTAATAATAAGCATTAATAATGCAATGGTAATAAAGGTAATTAATTAAAGGCATATATGGACAGCTATTATCGTAAGGAATAGGTATATGTATATATAATTGCAAATAAACGAAATGCAATCTTATCATATTAACTATTAAAGATAAAATAAAAATTAAGACATAAATGAATAGTTTCAATACAATTTATTAAAGATATATATAATATAGCAATGATAGAAGTTATAAAATTTAAGTTGTTTCCCCACTTTTAGGTGAACAAACCACATTATGTCATGAGAATAATATAAGGTCAATAATACACAATAATATTCATGAGCAACAAGTATAGAGAAAGCGACTTGGAGCTATAATATTAATAGAAATTGGATAAATGATGAGCTATACCCACGACTATGATGCAAAGCCAACCATCATTATATATATGAGCTCATGGGGTTATAGCAACCTTTTCATTCTAACCACTAGCAAGCATGAGGCACGACCGGCCATGACACCCCCCCAAGCCTTTGTCCACACTTAGAAGCAAAATATGCCACTAATTATAACACAGATTCTCTCTCTCTGAAAGTTTCTCCATCATGGGGACCAGATAGGCGGTATATAAGGAAGGGATTGATGGGGAGGAATCAAGGCATTGAAGCTGCCAATATGGGTTGGCATTCTTTGGAATGACTATATATGTATACTGTTCATTGGCATTATATTGACTTTGGATGCAAACCAGAGAATTAGCTTCTCTTCTCCTTTCAAAGGTGCCAGTGGAATATAATTATTTCAAATTAGCTTCCCCCTCTTTATCTCTTTACCATTAGTTCATTGGGAGTTGGGGGATGGGAGAGATCAGGCATTGTCTTTTTCATACCATAACTTTTCAAACGTGTAATGAGGACCGAATTTGGAATTGAGAAATCATGTTATCACATCATCATGATATCAGATTTAGAAGATGTTTGGAGAATATATAAGATGAGATAAGAAATCTATGAATAGTATGTACTAAAATAGTTTGAGTTATGATATTTGATTGAATTTTGGAAAATGAGAGGGAAAATTAAGTTGAATAAAAAAATTATTATAAGAGTTAAAATATTTTTAAAATATTATTTTTAATATTATTTTTGTTTTGAAATTTGAAAAAATTGAATTGTTTTTTATATTTTGTTTGAAATATTGTGAAAAATTGTAATGATTAGGTAATGTTTAGAATAAAAAATTGAATAATGATTATGTTTGAGTAATATTTGAAAATAAAATGATACGAAATGAAATGAGATGGGATGGGAACAGGGTGAAACATATATATTAATCCAAAACCACCTCTTAGAGGAAGTTCTTTTTTTTTTCTTTTTTTTTTTGATTAATTGGAAAAATAAATCGAAAAAGAAAAGCTACCTAAATTCCCATGTGAAAGTCGGACCCGTAGCCATATAAATTAGACTAATATTCAAAGAAAACATAGCTAGATCAATCAATCAATCAAATTAGTGATCATCATCGATCCAACAAGTCTTGTTTTAAAATTCAAGATATATCGATGATCTGTTTTTATTACAACTTTTATAAATGAAACAATAGTACCTCTTTTAAGACAAACCAACTTAAACCTCATGTCGATTCGATCTAATAAGTAGTACGTGTGTTCCGGGGTTTTTCTTTTTCTTTCATTGTCATTGGTTTTTCACGATAAGCTAGCTAGCTTAAAAGCTGGTAAATACATGAGTTTGAAAACGAAAGGAATAAGCAATAGATCGAAGAAAAAGAAATAATAATGCAATATATAATATCCCTTTTAAAACTGTCAATTAATGGCTAAACGTACGTCGACGTTAGGCTTTTAATTTTAGGCCGCCCTTCTTCTGATTTGTCGACGTTCCACCACATTTCACTGCATCTAAGCTCATGCCTAGAAATCAAGCAGGCCTAACCTTTTGAAAAACAACTGGCCTGCCAGAGTGGACCAGCTCGCGCGCTCATGGCAGCTTACAGACTTGCGTTTTCTGATTAATATATTTATTAATTAATGGATTTAATTCTCTTCTGGCGATATCATTATTGGCAAAGCAAGACTCGATGATTGTATATGCATGCAGCATGGCTTTTGCAAGTAGTTGTCCATATAAGTAGTACAGTTTAATTAGCATCAAATAAAACCATTCTCTGGCTATACAACTTGATCTAAAGCTAAAATTAATTAGGGTTTTCGTGGGAAATATCACATTAGGTTAAAGTTAAAGATCAAGAAGATGAAATTTGTAGTACTCCTGCGCGCAGTTCTGACGTTGGAGGCGCTGGATCAGTATCATGAATCTCGATCGTTCTTATTTTAAACGATCTATCGATAAACATTACTCATGGTGCGCATAAAGGGAAAAAGATCAGCATATATTGTTTTGTTTAGGTCAAATAGAATCATATATGAGGCCACTAGGTTAAGATAAATATAATTTTTAGGTCCATATGTATTTTTATCATCAAGACTTTGTTGTCGACATGCGCATGACCATACAAAAGTGGTGCTGTGCTGCAGCATGATGATATAGGATTCCTGGTTGCCTCTTCCGAGGAGCAGGAGTAATGCCATGGAACATCGATCGATCAGCAATCTTGCTCAAAACAGTAACAACGATATATATTTATATGCTTTGCCAGTATCGATCAGAATGCATGTATATATATATATATATATATAGGACTTGTGAAATGTGAATAGAAAGGAAAACTCTTTACTGATCCCGTACCTCTCTCTCCCTCTCTGCCCTAATACTTTTCTGTGTCTCTAGGAAAACGAGACGCATTAATAACGTTCACGCGTCAGACACACAGGTACACATGCAACAACAAAGAACCAAGAAATATGGCCTCCCTCAGCTTTTCTGGTTAGAATCCAACAAAGGTTGCAAACAAACAATAATAATCACTCAATTCCTGCACCTGGCCTAGCTACGGGAAAATCTTGGCATCTTTTTCTTTTTTTTTTTTAATTTTTTTTAAATCACATCTTTTACGAAGCTGGCGTTTGTAAAACGTAACAAGAAACTATTTACATATTGAAAACAATCGATCCCTCTTCTTTTTGTTGGAATAAGCAAACGCGCATAAATATAGCTTTCATTTCTCTTGTTTGTTTCCGTTGAATTGATTCTTGTTGAGGTGCTCTATTAAAGTTACAGGCTTTTCCCCATGAGTTTTGGCTTGATTTGAAGAGGTTATGTTCAAATTGTGGAAGTCATTTTCGTATATATTGGGGTAAGTGATGTTTGGTTCAAGTCATTTTCTGAAAGGACAAAAAAAATCCCATATTTTTTGGCACGGAAATGATGAGATTTAAATAATTAACATGTACACCGGCCGGCCATGTCTTGAATCACTAAACTAATGGAAGCCATGCCTTGTGGGACATTTGTTTTTGTCATATATCAAACTATATTTTCCTTTAAATTCCATTCAAGATTGTCATGCCAAGAAAAAGTGATGGAGCGAGCTAATCAACTTCGATTATAAAGTTTTATAATAAGAAAATTAAGAAGTTAATTTCAAACTAATGCATTAGATAGAGAGTTCTTGCCTGATATATATATACATATATATATATATATATATATATATGTCATTTTCAATGATTATCATCCAAGTTTGACTAATCTCATATGCTAAATGCCTCTAAGGAATGAGTATTGGAAATTCCTCCACAATATCTAAGGACTAGTACTGGGAATAACTATGGCAGTATTAGAAATTCTAACCTTCAAGTGTTTTTGTATTTAGTCACCCATCTATATATAGTTGATAATATATATACACACACATATCAAAAGAAAAAAAAAAATCTCATTTTAAATCTTAAGCATGCATAGAACTCGAAGAAAGAGAAACGATTTAGTTAAAAGACATCTCACAAAATGACGTGGTCTGATATAGTATTCTAAATTGTAAAATTATTTTTATTATAGAATAAATCTTTCATATTATATAAAATCATATCAATTTATAAATTTATTTTTATATTTATACAAGCGAGTGGCTATAACACTTTCCTTATAAAATATAACTACGTTTATGACAATTAGTATCGTAACCAGAAAGCATATGTACGTGAGCCTACCTATATATATATATATTAAGAATTAATTATAAACCCTTTAATTAAATAGAGTTCGGTCGATCGGGAGTGGATCTACAGTAACAATATTAATCATGTACGTACTTATAAACAGCTACTGGAAACATTATACTTTTATACCTAATTATATCTATCTTGCACTCAAAGATCATGACTGCCATATCAGTACGTACTGTGATGGCAAACGATTTGAAACTTCCGACTTTTATTTTATTTTATTATTCCAAGAAATTAAAGAGAAACTTCAACTGAAAGCTGATAGATCATTCATTGAGATTTTGAATGTAGCGAGCATATATCATATTGTACTTAACTTTTAGAGGGAGATGTTTCTGCTTTACCTTTTTCTTTTCTTTTCTTTTTTGTCTTCTTTTTTTTTTTTTTTTTTTTTTTTTTTGTATTAATTTTTTAGGCTTGGAATTAGATACAGGCAACATGCAGGCCACAGCTAGATGATGTGAGAAGGCGTGAGTTGGGTCAATTCTCAACTGTTGCACATCTTCGCATGCACATGACCATCCATCCATATATATACCCACCCACAACCTCAACCAACATTACTATTATTAAGAAACAGGAGATGGAGATGGCAAAGAAAGTCTCCCCCAGAGAGCAGTAGAAATTAGAATCGCCAAGATATTAGAGTCCACACCCCCCCCAGCCAACCCCTATTAAAATGTATGGTGGCGGTGTTTTCTTTCCTTTGCCTCCACGTTGCTTGCTCTGATCTTGACCCCTCTGTTTGATGCTATATATCATTCATCGATGATCATGTTCTCACTTATTTGGCACATATCCCCATTTCAAATCACCTCGATCTCTGCTGTCTCTAACTAATTAACTTGGTTCACCTACCAGCTCGGTAAAAAGGATAAAGAAAATGAGAAGAAACGATCGAAGAAATTAAAGATAATGTTGAAATTAGATGGAGATCATGATGATGACGTCGACGACCTTGCTTTCTTGGAATATATAGTTTTTTTTTTTTTTTTTTCTGGGTTCCAATCTTAATCTTCTTGATGATGGGGTTTTAATTAATTAAACCAAGTTGTTCTCACGCATGTTGCCAAACTTTCTTCTAGGTTTTTCACACCAGTTTTGCCCAACCTGCGCGCCATCACATGCACGATGCAATATCCTTTGAAACTCTGATCTCTCTCTCTCTCTCTCTCTCTCTCTGATCTGTGCCATAAAACGTGGGTGGATTTGCTACTCTTTGATATAAATATCAAGTTTGAAAGACTGCAAGGACTAGGGTATCCTGATCTGATCATGATATATCTAGCCCCCAGGCCCCATCTAGATAGCTTTTGATTAATCTACAATATTATTGGAAAACTTGCTCATGAAAAAAGAGGCCGGCCAACAAAACTTTTGTTGGTGGTGGCAAATTTTGATTTTAAGTTCTTGGGAGAATTAAACATCTACAAGATTCAATTAGAAAGCAAGCTATTCATTAGTTGTGTGTGAGAGAGAGAGAGAGAGAGAGAGTGAAAAGCAAGGTAGTTGGCTAGCTTTAGCACTTTACTATGTATTCTTTTGTTTTTCACCGTCTAAAGACAGACTGCAGTACCCAAAACGGAAACTGACATTTGACAAAACACCAATGGGCCCACTGCCATTATATTTGGGCTAAACTATTAGGACCAATGAAGGTACTCTTGTACCCGATCCATTGACAGACTCTCTCTCCCCTTCTCTCTCTCTTCCGGGCAAGTAAACTACTGACAGACCCATTACTTCAGCAATGGGGTATACGTTGTCATCTTTACCATGAGGGGCCCCAAGTCTTTCCCATTCTAAGTGCTTTGTCAGCAATTATAAAATGGGTAGGAATTGAATTCAACCATATCATGTGCTCTACATATGTCTTAATGAGGACACACATGAAATACGAAGCACCACCAGTACGAATCTAGTACATATAATGTATCCATTATTAATCTATTCTCCCGCCCACTTGTTTGCTCTTTGCAATTTTGTTGTTTTTCTATATTTTAGGTCCAGATCCTAATCTCTCTTTCTCTCTTTAAGATTATTAATTATCATTTTCCTCTCTCTCTCTCTCTCTCTCTCTCTCTCTCTCTCTCTCTCTCTCTCTCATCATGGTGGATTAGACCTTGTTTCCTTCCACCTTCTATCATTTCAACAACCCAAGCTATATATCATGAGGGTGGGTTCTTTTAGTTATGAAGATGATAGCTTGCTAGCTAGGCAGCTTGATGTTATTAAATTGTTTGTTATTGGCTACATTATGTTGGCTTGCTTCTTGTTTGTGCCTAGATTATGTCAACCACACCAAAATTATGAGATGCTTTATTTGCTTAATTTAATTGAAGAGATAACTGGTGAGAATTATAATAACTTTTTTTGGTGCCTCCCAACCCCCTTCATAACAATAATTTTCTATTCAAAATAATGGGATGCATTAGACATGGGACGTGGATCGATGAACACTAGTCCTCAAATTGTGGATATATATAATCATAATACAGCCATTTATGAATTAGCTTGAGGCGCCTATATATTGATCTTCTCCTCATCTTCCAATGGTGGTGTAGAAGTAATTAATTAATTTATAAAATTTTAACACAGCCAGCTTTGTTTATACCATTGGAAATCATTGTACAATATCGAATATAAACCTAGTAAATTCTATTTCATAGATGATAGAAAACTAATAATTCTAGTAAATTCCGAAGTTTGTACATTGAATTGACAGTATTATACCTGATTCAAGGCATTATTCATTTCTAATTTGTTCTTATCCCTAGTACGTACTACTCTCGATCGATAAGCAGCACCTCTCACTGTTGATTAACATGCAGGATATTTCCATTGGCATATAAGTCGTAATTAATTAATTAAACAAAAAAAAAAACAAAAAACAGAAGAGACATGTAACATGCAGACAAGAGTAGCAAGCACTTTCGTTTGATCTAGAAAATACAGATGATGTTGCCTTAGACAGCAATATTGCAATTGTCGACGTTGCCCATTTTTGGTTTTATCTGGCTATTATATTTTTCCAACCAATAATTAATATATATGTAACTAATTAACATATTGTCCATCAAGCAATGTGAAAATGAAACCCCTAGCTAGCTAGCTAGGCCCCTCCAAATATCACAGCGCGCATCATGCAGGAGTAGTCTACTATGTCATAATCAAATCCTTGTTTACGGTACGTATCTAATTAATTCTAGTGGCGCGCCTGCTATTTTGGCTTATATAATTAATAAATCTAATAATATGCTCTTGTTAAAATTTAAAAAAAAAAAAAAAAGAATTATTCCATCAACGATGAAATCAAAGGCAGTACAAAAATATAGAAACATTAAACACTATATGCCATTATATATATATATATATTACTGTTAAATCATAATGATCACTGCAGGCCAAATAAAGATATATTTAAAAAAATAAGAAGTTAATTAGTGAAATTAAAGTGAATCATGATCTAATTACATAATTAAAGTTAGTAAGAAAAAGGAATTTGTAAATGTCATGGAATTTGATGCATGCATGTGCATGCACCTGGCTATATATATATATATATATATATGCATGTCAATGAGTAGTTTATAATAGGGAACAAGACAGTACCCAATTAAGTTAATTTTAACCTAATTTTTTGTGTTTTAAACATGCCGAAAGTAGTACTGATGATCATGTTCATGACTTGCTGCAATATTAATTCTGGTCTAAAGAGGATGCTCTGATCTCGATCTACCCCCCGGCCTGCCTATTCTCAATTATCTCAAACTTTCCCGACAGTCTTTATACGTTGGCCAAACACTTTTTTGTTTTTCTTTTGTGCGACATTAATATGCACACACCAACCACTTCAGATATTTATTTGAAGCGGTCAACTCTTTCATATCAGTAGTAGTACTTCTTCTTGATCTTTTCTCTGAAGGACCTTTGATCTCAAGTTGAGTTGCATTTGATTGCAAGACATCAAAATAGAAAGTACTATATATATATATATATATATATATTTAGGATGAATTCTGGGAAGATTAATTATAAATGGGGGGTGTCTTTATCTTAGGTAAGAGATGAGCAAAACACGACACCAGAAAAACCAAAAAACCAAAAAAAAAAGCAAAACAAAAGTGGTGATCTTGTAGCGGCGGCCAAGGATGTATATATATATTTAGGTAAGACAGGATACATCGATCGATCACTATTTAAGAAAATGAAGCAAGAGGAGTTGCGAAATGATCTATTATATTTTGTCTTACATGATAACCCTGGAAGGGCCTACTTGCAGCTTGCTTATGGAGAATTCAAAGCAATTTTGATAAAGTTGATCTCAAATCTCTATCTACTAACTATCCCACTTTTTTTTTTTTTTTTTTTTTTTTTTCATTTAAGAAAAGAAAACATTCAACATGAACCGATAATCTTTTTGAGGGAAAAGTTAGGAGGATATTGGATGTATAAGCAACAAAAATTGGAATTAACCTGCAACGTCCATGTTTCATGACGACGTTATATATATGTATATTATCATAGCATATATGCGCGCAGTAATGATCGATCTGGTGGAATTGAACCTGCATGCACCTAGCTAGCTAGCTAAGCTATGATATTATATAAATAAAAGTTAAAAATGTAACTAACATTTTGAGAGAATTAAGTTGGAAGTTGGCATTTCTTTTTTGGATTTGTCTGTTGGAATACTTTATGCATGGAACAATATAATTATGCATGATGGATTAATTTCCACCATGCTGCTTGCTTTTCTTTTGACCTGATTCCACAGCTAGCCCTCCCTATGATCATGATCTCATGTAGTGCCGTGTTGCCAAAGCATTATTAATCAGATATGCATAATTTCTTGAACCTAACTTATAAGCTGGGATAAGCCATCACACACACACACACCAATCTATTCGCTAGCTAATAGGAGCATTATCTTTTGGCTTAATGGGTTTTGAGGAGAGACACAATCGCAGCTATTGAGGGATTAAAGTCTCCGGCCAGTAGGGACCATGAAAGATACCAATCTTTCTTTCAGTAGTACTTTTATTCATCTCCTCGATCGAGCTTGCCTAGATAACCCCTAATATTGATCACCCATATATATACATTGTTTTGTAATATATATATATATATATATATGCAAGTAATGACCTTAATCATTAGAATCAGTTCTCTTGGAGGTAATATCTATACATCCCAAAAGAAGTGTGTCCCACTTTACTCAAGACTGCCCAAATTTAGGGGCAACTCGAACACTAATGGGCACGATTCCCCCCACCTTTTTTTATGCCAAATTAATAGTAAATACCCTAATGAATTAGCTACTTATTATTATTTTAACGCTCCAACTAATTATTATAACCCTTACCATATTACAATGGATCGATTCATAATTGGCACTAGAGACCAGTACCTCGAAGTATGCTCATGAATAGCATCAAAAGCTACCCATGTAGAGAAGCTTTTCAGCCTGCTGGTTCCGCATGCATGACTCAGAGAGAGAGAGAGAGAGAGAGAGAGAGAGAGATAATGTTTATGAGATTCTAGAATAGTGTGCAAAAAACCACATGGCCCTGGCCTGTACGTGGGACTTGACAGGCAAACATGACCTTACTGAAATCTTCTTTCTTTCTTTCTTTTTTCGAGCACAGTATAGGCCATAAACTAGTGGCATCCGAATGGCAGAAATCGCAGCTCTCTCTAATAGTACCAACACACAATTATAGAGAAGCCATGATTCTTGGCCGCACATACACATGGGGGAAAACTTTTTTAAAAAGAGGAATATTTATATGTTTGTATGTAAAACGAAACATCGGATAAAATGATGCTTCCCTTGTCAATCTATGTGAGCTTTCTTGATAGCCATTAGGGGCATATATTGCATCTTTCTTGCTTTTTTTAACTAATGTGGCTTTGGCAACACCATTGCCATGTGATATTCTTAGCTTTTCTTTAATCCTTGTTGCCAACATAATTGTAGTTCGTGATCGTGGGCTAAGTTAAACAAATGAAGAAAGGTTCCAAATGGATCGGATCATGGCATGTGAGAATGATCAATATTGGAGGTCCCTGGAGAGTAAATAGAATTTGGAATTGATTTTGCTTGTAGAAGGGAATATTATATGCCAATTAGGAGTAGTACTGATACCGCGTTGAAAATTATTTAGAGTATTAATTGTGGGGAAAATTTAGCATGAATCAAGGAAAAAATTAGAATATTGTCCTTCTTAATTATCTTCAATGTCGTTTGTGCCCCTTGCATTATGATTTTGAGTAATATTTATATATTTGTTCTCTGATTTTGGTGGGAGAATAAAAACTAATTAGAAAGAATCATGATTAATTAAGATTAAGAGGTTGAGAGCACTCGCCATGATAATGGGATTGATTAATTTGAAAAAGGCCCTGCAAAAAGTTGACGTTGAGATGAGTAGAGCCACTGAAGTCGAAAGTATTGATGGCCTTGTTTCAAGGGAAAATGGTGTGTAGAAAGATTGATATATATCCACCAAGAAAGTTGTTGTGCGTGGAGAGGAATGTAGGAGAATAAAGCAAGGAAAAGCACATCCCATTAAGAAACCCACAAAGCAGCTTGATGGTTCAAAATTTTGTTTGGAAAAAAAAAAAAAAAATGGAGTTGGCGAAGAAACTCGGATGGGATTTCTTTGTCATAATGGGTATATGCTTTTAGGTTAGAACCCATTTAGGATTCCTTTTTATTTTTTATTTTTTTAGGCACCGGCATTAATCCATCTGAACTATAATCTATATTATGACTTCGATTCAAAGACAAATAATGGATCAAGAAATCTTTGGATGTCCCTTGAGATGAGAATTACTTTTTTTTTTTTTTTGTCTTTTTCCTTTTCCCAATTGAAAGAACCAGTACATGATATGTAGAGGCTAGGGACGTACAGTATTAAGAACATGAAAGAAAATGGTATAACATCATATCAGAATCTTACCCATGCATTATAGATGGTGATCCTTTTCTTTTCTATTGCTTTATTCCAATTAAGAGGTGGATTTCTGACTCTATGAAAAAAGAGAATCGTCGAGTGCCATTTCCATTGCCATCGGCATCCAAACAAACAAACCGTACATTATGACCAATTTAAAAAGCAAAGTTTAATGGAGGAGCTAGCTAGCTAAGCTTTCCGATAGATAGATGATCAGGAGGGACATGATATCACTTGAAAACTACATATTCCAAATTGAGGTTTCTTGCAAGGTTGACAATTCGACATATATGAGTATTATTTGTATGTATGCTTGGCTATATTCTGTATGTATGACCTGTTTTGAAGTCTCTTTCAGCTACTGACCCACTTTCTTAACCAAATAGCTAGGCTGCCAATAGTTTTTCTTTTTCTTTTTTTTCTTTTTCTTTTTTTTTTATATTTTTTAGTTTTCTTTTTCCTAAAGATAGAAGATGGTTTACCCGGCCCTAATGTGTAGCCTTCAAAGTCAAATTTGGAAAAAGTCAAAAATGAGAGGGCCTAATGGAAATCTCAGCACAAAAATAGGAAATGAGAGAGAGAGAGAGAGAGAGAGAGAGAGAGAGAGAGAGAGAGAGAGAGAGAGAGAGAGATGGAATCTGGTCAGAAAATATCAGTAGTATCCAGCCTGCACAATCGGTTGTCATGTTAGGATAATAAACTGTTTAGACTAGAGTACTGTAGATCTAGGATTTGCTTTCACATTCAAACCCAAGCCCTAACTCTGCAGTCTGTATCCACATCCTGCTCCAATGGATTTTCAAATTATATAAATTTAATTCATCTCTCTGATTGGGCCTCTTGACAACTCTGCAGTAAGCAATTGCTAAGTTGCAAGATATTCACAACGAGTTAAATTGGCCCAACCCAAAGAAAACCGTTAGGTCCAATGGTGGTACCTGACCTACTTTCAAAGGTGAGGTTGAGGTTCTAGCCATTTGATCCTCTAGCCATAAATCAATATCATGAGCAGTTGATGGCTCCACAATGAATAAGCATCCGCTATAGATGTGGAACTAAAATGCAAATCAGAACTCATTTCTCGATTTGTGCGTGTTATCCTTGAGCAACAATGCAAATCAAAAGAAATTGGCATTTGAAGTTTGAACATTAAAAGAAATTTGCATCAATGGACAATTGAGGAGTTTTTGGAAACAAAAATCACTAATGTTACAACAGAGTACAGTATTTCATAATCACCTTAAGACATTTAATCCTATAGACAAGCTAACTTTAGGTATATCCCCAATTGAAAATTCCATCCAAAAATCATAGAAGATGTATCTGCTCAAGGGAAGAGAAATGTGCATCAATCCTGTTGAGAGTTTCTTCATCAATTTCTGTGGTGCTAATCAATTTTTTCAAAGAATAAGGCAACTCCTTTATGGGTTCTGAATCAAGTTTAGGAATCTGGTCCTTCGGGGCTGCATCTTTGATTTCTTTTTTACTAGAGATTGTGTCCTGATTAAAGAGCTGTAATTTCATCTCCAAGCAAGACTTAAGATCCTCCCCATTCCGAGCTTTGTTCAACTTATCAATCAGATCACTCATGGCCGAAGCCTTCTCTGTCTTCCCAATTTTGGCCTTTTTAGGTCCTTCCTTAGGTTCATCTTGGTCACTTGGTTCATTAATGCCATCATTCAAATCAGGCTTCTGAAGCTTCTTTAATCCCTGATCAACAATTTGTTGTATCCTCTGTTTGAAGTTATCAGCTCTTTTTGAGTTTGATCTTAGCCGCAACTTCAGTCCTGAGACCAACATCTCAGTGTTGGCCTCCAAGGCAGTAGCGTTGGGATTTGAAACTGAGGACTCGTCCTCAATGGACCCTTCAACAATAGATTTCACCAAAAATACTTCTTCAAGTAAACTAATATTCTGCATGTATCGGTCAAAAGCTTCATCCTCCACTTCGATGTTTCTGTCCTTGTATTCCTTTAACTTGGAAAATCTCCATTCATTAATCGCTGCAGCATCCTGAGATCATTTCCAATATCAGGACAAGTAAATTTAGAGCAACAATATCTCAAACATTTACAAAAATATATTGATGCATTCCTTGCACCTTTCTAGTCAATGGCTTTCTTGATCGTAGTGGAATTTGCACATTATTAAACTGGGCAAAATTGTTGGAAAGTTGCCGAAGTGATGCAACTCTAAGTGAAGACCTGAAATAAAGCCCAAAAACAAAACCAAATGTTCAGAGCCAAAAACTTGAAAGACTGACTATTCAACTGAAGTGATTTGTAACAAGAAGCATGTCAAAGATGTAGCTGAAAAGAAATTACTAAATATATATGGGAGCCTCAGAAAAGAAAGCATTAAAATAAAAGCAAAAACGAACTTCGCATATGGAAATGCCAATTTAATTGACTAATTAAAACAGAAAAGAGAGCAAACAGAGTTCTTAAGCTAATCACATCCCATACAGAAATCATTAAAGAGGCGGTTTATACAAACAAGTAGCTTGGTCAACCATTCAAGCAAATGATATTGAGCATGTTTCCCATCTTTGCCTGGGAAACAAGTAGGCTATTTCTTTGCAATAATGTGATTAATTTCGTGTGGAAAATATTTATAATTTGGTGATAATACAAAGACACTCAGAAAAAATGCAATGCAATTTTCTTTAAGAAAGATTATTTTCCAGGTTGCTGTTGTCCTACATGAAAAAAATGCACTACATGAAAAAATGCAATGCAATTCTTTAAGAAAGATTATTTTCCAGGTTGCTGTTGTCCCAAACACTAGAAACATAGGTGAAATGATTTGCGATGGAATCAGATGCAAATTTGGTTTATTGATGCTCATTACTTACCCTGAGGGAGATGCCTCAGTTGCCTGCTGGTCAAACATAGGAGTGCTAGAACCCGGTGTCTTGTCTGGGACAGTTGCATGTGCTTTCAAAACTGCATTTATAAAAAATAAAAATAAAAATAAAAATAAAAAAAAGGAAAAGAGGAATAAGGTCATGCTCACAAAAAAAAAAAAGGGCAAACCTAAAAAAAAGCCATAAATCTCCTTTTCAGCCTCAAAGCAGGAGTAGAAATGCCTTTGAATACTCCTTTACAGTACATACACTTCATTTGGATAAAAGAATTGAAACATTGAAATGATAAAACCCATTTGTTGTTCCCCAAAAATGCCTGATCAGAATATGGAAGAATAAAAAAACTACAATTTTCTGATATATTTTACTACTGTTATTTGCTCTCTTGATTTTCTCTCACAAATTCTGATCTTGCTTGCTAATGATATAGATTCATACTATATTCATATAACAATCTGAAAACTATAAAGTCTAAGGAAAAGAATCAAATAAAAAATAAATATAAATAGAAAACTCTAACCTCTATGAAGCATCTGATATATACCTAACTCCACTAGGTTTTAGGAAAAATTGTTTGCATTAGGAAAGCCAAACTACTCAATAACCTCTTCAGGATATTGCAAAAATCAGAAAAGACTTGACATTATTGCATCGCCAAACTTATATTCAATAATTTGTCATACTTGCTTGAGGTATTCTTCACCAAAATGAAAACTTCAATATTTATTCATTTTGCAGACTTGACATTATTGAATTGCCGAATTTATACTAACTAATTTGTCGTACTTGCTTCAGGTATTCTTCGCCAAAATGAAAACTTCGATGTTTATTCATTTCGCAGACTGTAGAAAGCTTTTTATTTCTAGTCTCACTAACCAGTGTCTTTACAACTACAAGATAAATGATGAGAAAGGCAAGACCCAAAGATACATATGGAAACTTCATGAGCATACCAAAATAAAAATAATCAATTCTTTAAAGCCACTAAGACAATGGGACATACCTAGATTTTCCTCAAATAGAAGAATTCATTCCTACTTTTTCATAGCAGGAAAAAAGTGCGAAAGGGCTCTTTCATCTGCTATTTGTACCAAAAGACAAAAAGGGAATCCATTTTCGACTATTCTTGTTTATTGGTTTGGATGACATGGCCCACACTCTAAAATACTACTCTTTGTAAGCTTTCTGCTCAATCATATACGGACTTACCATAGTACCTTACCAATCAAGGTGCAGCCTAGTAGTCAAACGGCAGGTTTGGTTGAGTGACTCCGACATCCTAGGTTTGACTCCACACTAAGGGTTCCTCTGAATCACCTAATACACAATTCTGGTAGGTGGGGTTGTGTATGTGAGGAAACTTATCCAAAAAAAACGTGTATTGCGAGGTTTACTACCAAGGGTGGATTTGAAGGACCCTAGCTTAGTGAGGTTCCATGTCATAAAAAATACCATAGGAGTTACTTCGTGCTACTTTGGAAACCACCAGCACACATGCATAAACACCTCCACTCACCACCATTCAAGCGTTTATCCAACCATTGATGGAGTTAACAGGGAGTAGTTAGCATCACTATTCTGTGAAAGCCATTGATAACACAACTGCATCAAACACTTGTGCCCTTAAAACATTGGCTTTCATGCCATTTGATACAACACGTGGAGATACCACTTAAAGTAGCCATAGGATAAAAGTAACTTTACAATCAAACATACCACATCAAGCCACATCACTTTGTGGGTCTACTTTTGTGTAATCTCTGCGTCTTTAGCACTTCTCTAAACCAAAACCTTAAATCAATGAGCTTAACCAACAATTTTACATTCAAACTTACTATTGTCACTATCATCTCATGTGGTCCTCAACTACTTAATGAATCACAATGCTTAAGGTGAAGATTCCAAAAGTCAAAGTAAAGATCACCAAGCATGTTCGACTTCTTCTAACAGCCTACTGTAGTGGCAAAAACCACTATGTTCTTGGTCAGCCAACATGTATCTTCTACAACACGTATACAAGATGTAATATTTGAATGTTTAGGTATCTTCCTAGTAGTTTGAAAAATCTCTCATTATAGAAATGAACATATATAGGCAAAAGCCTTTTAACAAATAAATTGACATTTGTTATTCGATGAAATGAAACTGTGAATCATATAGGGGGAGATAACTCCAAAATGTAAGAAAATAATACTATATGCACACGGACAAAGTTTCTTTCTATGCTAACCTATGTACAACAACAAGATGACTGATTTATGTAAAACCAAGGATTGCACAATTCCCTTAGGACAGGGCACCCCTTTGGAAGCCATGCCTGGGCTCTAACACAGTCAGAGATCTTTTTTTTTTTTAAATAGGTTCAGAATGGGCACCTAAATGACATCAATGGTGAGCATGTTGAGTACTGGTTTCTTATTATATATATATATATATATATTTACGACGAGGAACCCACCCCGGATACTGTAAACACAACATATCTAAAATACCATCAATGGTGAGCATGTTGGATGTGATTTCCTATTATATTACGGTGAAAATAGATATAATTCAACAATGCAGCCATCAAGCAATGACCTCGGGACAAAATATATCAATCTTCAACATTACATGTATGCGTTAAGTTAGCATACCATGAATGGGACAAGGGTTTTGATCTCTCGAACAGCAACTCTTGCATGACTTGAATGGACACCTGCATTGTCAGTTTTGCTTAGGAAAGGGTATAACTTCAATGTATAAAGTATTTTTTTTAATTGGCACCGAGTGTCTGAGAACAACATCCCTACTATTAATCCCGGAGGATCACAGGCCCTCAACAAGGAGTTTCCCGCAAGTGCACTTCGTGTAATTCAAGGGAAAAATCCCCTAGTCCAATAGCCCCTAGAAATTGTTTGCACCAAAGAGGATTCAAACCTTAGACCTGGAGAGAGCATACCACCAAGTCCAAGTCCTTTACCACTGGAGCCAAACCCTAGGGGTTATTTCAATGTATAAAATATAACAGAAATATTTTAATAAAAATATATATATATGAAAAAAAAAAAAAAAAAAAACTTCTGTAAAACTTCCATTCCCAAAAAAGGACCTAGGAGCACCATTTGATAACTCGGGTATGTAAAATCTTCCAAAATATATCCACCATAAAAAGACGGATTTAAAGGGTGAGTGTTGCTGTTCACACTATCACTAGCCCATATGACATGTTCTGTCTCTTAAAGAGTTCCAGAGGGTCGAGGCAAAAGCAGCGCACTTTACCAATGTCCCGTCTTCTAACAGTGTTATAGAGCCTAATCCATAGAGGTGGGCAGCGGGGCCCCGCTACCCCGCCCCCGCATGGGCACCGCATTTCCCCCGCCCCGCCCCCTACATATATATATTATATAAAAACATAAATATTTTTATATATTCAAAAGCATAAATATATGTTTATATATATAAATATAAATATATTTTTATATTTTACAAATTATGTATATATAAATATATATTACAATTTGTTAGACTTGTTTACAAAGTATGCATTAACAAATTTAAAAACTATGTAGTTTAAAACTATTACACTACAACTTACATAAAATATGCACTAGCAAATTTAAAAACTACATAATTTTTAAATTATAGTCATATTTACAAAATTTAAATTTATAATTTGGATCTAAAAATATATTTTTGATCACTTTTAGATTTAGAAATAATTTTTAAATATAAAAAAAAGTAGTAGTTTTTTAAAAGAAAAATGAGGTGGGGCGGGGTGGGTATTCGCTCCGCACCCCGCCTAGTGGGGCAGGGACGGATGGGAAAACCCCACCCCCACACCAAATCTCCAATTCATATGCCTAAGAAAGGCCTCCCTCTCAATACACATTTTCTATAGACCTTCTTTGTGCTTTACTGCACACCACAAGTCAATACCCAAACCCACGACTCTTCGCGCTTTTTCACTTAATTTTCGTGCTTTCCAAATAAAAAAGAAATAATTAAAGCTTCAAAAGAGGAAAAAACTGTATCCATAAGATAATCAAAACCTACCCGAAACCCCAAAAGTAAACAATACACCAACACAAGCACAGGCTGATGACAGAATTGTAGGGTTTCGAAACCTATGCATTACAAATAAAAGTCAGAGAATACCTGGAGCGAGCAACATTGCCACATATCTGACATTTAGGCTTGTTGAGCCCGCGCAGGGTCTTAGGCGGCGTGTCCGTACGGTGAGCCGAGCTGTTAGCCGCGGTGGTAGCGGGAGTGTTATGGGTTATGGCTGGCGATGAGGCCGCCATGCATGAATGCTTGAGCTCTTCTTCTTCAAAGCCAGCGAGCAAGCGAGACGGATTTGAAACCAAATTTGCTTTTGTTTCTTTTGGCGCCCGAGGACAAACTCGTTATGGGTTCAGCAGGCACCGATTTGGAATTAAGGGTTCGGCCGCAACGCACCGCAGAAATGGCGTTCTTTTGTATGCGGGCTATATGTAATCATGGGCCGGATCGGTATATACAAAGTAACTTGTACGGTCTTTTTTATTTTATTTTATTTTATTTTGAAAAGATTGACTCATTTCAATTCTATTAACCCAAAGAAGAGATCTATTAAACCAAAGAAGAGATACAAGAAAGAATATCCTCCAAAATTATAATAAAATCCTTGGCTAATAAGTAAACCATATAATTGTCATTTTTCCTCAAGGTGTTTCTTTATCCTCAAGGTAGCAATGAACCAACCAGCACTATTCTTATTGTCACTCTCACTCCAATAAAACTTTGAGCCTTATCCACTGCACTATCCCAATTCATCTTGAGCCAGCTCAAGGGAGGTGCCTGCCAAACCTCTGGAGAAACACAAACTAGCTTACTTGCTCGGATAAACCTACTAGTGTCATCCTCACTCAACAGATTGAGAGTGCCCCTTTCCTCCTTAATAAGAGCATTAGGATGGGCAAACTCTCCCTTGAAAATGGAGTTGTTCCTTCTCCACCATTTTTTCCTAGCCACTACAGCAAACTCTTGAATTATCTGGCTATCCATGGACCTAAGTAAGACTTCAAACAACTGCAGCATAGGCATATGTGGGGGATAGCATTTCTGTAGCCTTTTAGAGCACTGACTCCACACATCCATTGCAGACTCACATGTCCATATAACACGAGCTGAGTCTTCTTCCTCCTTGTAGCAAATAAGACAGAGAGATTGATCCACAACTCTCTTCTTGAAAAGGTTTGATTGAGTGGGAAGAGCCTCAATGCCTGCTCTCCATAAGAACCCTAGGCTACACTTTAAGTTGCCAAAGATCTTTGAAAGAGGTACTGCTCGAGGCTTGGCTAGATTCAATATTTTAAATTTCAAATGATCATTTTGATTTAAATATTAGAAAGAAATATTTTAGTATCAATATTTTTTGATGTACCATTTCAAGATTAGTTGTATATATATATATATATATATATATAAACTAATCATTTATTAAAATATATATATACACGTAAGTGTGTATCATATATGTATTTTTTTAAGGGAAATATTATCATTCATTTATCAAAAGAAACTTATATCCATGACCGGATACATTCAGGGATATCCTCATATCAACTATTTGGAGTTCCACCAATACACTACTGCTGATACTTTATGGACAAACATCCAAGAGACAGTACTCTGCCTAAACAAAAACTCAACCTCACCCTTTATAGAAAGGAATGACTCAACCTCTATGGACAAAACATCCAAGAGACAAAATCCATTTTTTATTTTAACTATACAATAAAGAAAACAACATAAAACAAGAACGAAAAAAGACCGATTACAATTTGGACCAACTCTAGTAGATTTTAGAATCTATGACGATAGTGAAGGCCACAAGATTTTCTCTTTTCAATCATAAAAATTAGATCTGATAGTGGCAATTCCTACAGCTCGTGTGGTTGGAAAATTTGTTGGAATAAGTGGTTTGTGAGGGCAACGATCGGTGATTTTTGCAAAACTGCCACTATCCTTCCAATGATTTGCAGTCTGGAGGTCTTCTTGTGTTGTGCGTATCTCTCGAAAGTTGCTGAAAAACTGTAAATCTGACGTTTCAACCTTGAAGGAAGAAAAATAAACTAAGAAAAGAAGGAAGTAGAGGGAGCCTCCTCCTCCTCCAACAAAAATCAGATCTGAATGCTAGTTTTTCTTAAGCGAGAGAGAGAGAGAGAGAGAGAGAGAGAGAGAGAGAGAGAGAGAGAGAGAGAGAGAGAGAGAGAGAGAGAGAGATTCAATAGAAAGAACTCCATGATATATGTATTTATGTGTGTGTGTGTATGAAAGAATTGAAAATTTCTAAAATGAGTATATGTTGAAAACATTAACAAAAAAGTAAAAATATTAGTGATAAAAGATTATATTAAAAAAAATCACAAACTTAGTTGAAACAGAAAAAAATAAAAATAAAAAATAAAAAACAAAGAATAAAATAAAGAGCTGAGAAATCATTAAAAATAATGAGATTTGAGAGAGAGAGAGAGAGAGAGAGAGGACATATTTGAAGACTAAAGTCAAAAATAAATTTAAATTATACAAATCCTTTTTAGATTTTAAAATTACAAGAATACCATCTAAATTTGTAATTGACAAAAATGTCATCCAAACAAAAAAAAAAAAAAAAAAAAAAAAAATTACAAAATGGACATTAAAACAATATGGGCCAAAATAGACTAAAATTTGAAATGTAACAGAATGGGGATGTATAGTATACCAGATACTGCACCGAAATGAAAAATTATGACTGGAACATAACATAATTTAAAACTATAATTAAGAAGTGCAAATTCCACACCATCCTTTTTAAAAACAAAATGCGGCTTATTTGGGACATATATAGAAAAAAAAAAAAAAAAAACCCTACTTTTTAGGGGCTAATTGAGATTGTTTGAGCAACTCATGTAATTGCTACCCTCTTGCCAATTGATTATAAGTAACTTCATTGAGATCATAAGCAAAGTGAAAGGATTCTAAATCTGCAAATTGCAACAATTTCAATTTTAATATGTCAACTACTTGTTTCATGGCTTTAATTTGAGTTGTGGATCCTACTCTAGAGATGAAAATATCGATGTTAATACCAACGTAATTCTTCGCACATATGGCCCAACCAATTGGGAGAGAATCAATAAATTCCTCTTCGGTGAACTTCACTCTCCAAGTGTGCTTGTCCGCTCCTTCTTCCTTACCACAACAAATATGTGTGAAATAACTCCAATGAGATGAAAAAAGAAGGCATTAAGAGGACCCTCCTAGCCCAACCCTAGACACTCTAAGATCTTTTTTCAATTCAAACCTACTCCCATTTCAAGTCAAGAGATAAAAAAAAGAAAAAAAAAGAAAAAAAAAAGAAAAAAAAAAGCACATCCCGCTGCACTAATTGGGGGTGTTCATAGTGACTGAGGGGGTCAAAGGCCAAGAAGTGAGTTATTTATCAACCAATAATTCTTCTCTAGTTGGATAATTTTCAAATAACCAAAAAGAAAACCTTTAGGCATTTCGTTTTTTGAGCGGTCTCTCGCCACACTTTGTTTTGTCTCCTTTAGAATTTATCTTGATTCTTTATTATGATCTATTCATTCAGAGAATCAAAAATGGTATTTATTTATTCTAGAATTCTTTGTCATTCCCTTGAATTGCTGGGTTTAGACGTGACTTCGGTGATCTTTAAACATTTCAAAAAATGACAGTAACATACTATTTGTGAAATTTCTTTAATCATACAAATTGTTGATTCTCACTTGATACACTTTTGACCAAAAGTGATAAATGACCCCACATTTTTTTCAAAAGAATTGGATAGAACTCGTGCATTCTAAAATTGTATCAAGAATTAATCTTGAGCAAGAGTGAATGTAGTATTTTTCTTAACAAATTTTTTCATTATTTATAAACATAGAGATTTGAATTACTACTAACAAATATAAAGAAGAACCTGATATGAACCCGCAGAATTGGAATCCCTTGAACCTACAATCAATTTGAAAACCCATCTAAGAAAGTCAAAATCAAGTCAATGGATGGAAGAATCTATACCTGTTCAGGGACTAGTTTCAAGAACATAGATTATATTAAAGAATTGATCTTCAGATTAGCCACTATTTGGTAACATCCAGAACACACCTTACGTGGACATGAAGTGAAATTCCATTTCTCTCCTTACGCAGCAGAGCACATTCCCTTCCCTCTCAGATTCAAACCGATACATGGTCTCCCTCCCCCTTTCTCCCCAAACCCTTCGCTCTCCCCCTTTCTCCCTCAGCCCATCGTCTACCCCCCCTTCCCCGAACTCATCATCCCCCCCCCCCTCTCCCAAAACCCATCCCCAGCCCCGAAATCATCCTCTTTCCCTCTCTCCCAGAACCCATCCTCTCCCCCCCATCCCCTCCCCAAACCCATCCTCTTCCCCCCTTTCCTCTCTTCCCGAACCCCATCCCCTTCCTCTCTCCCTGAACCCCTCTGTTGAACCCAAAGTTTCAAGTTTCATGTGATTATAAATCTACACATGGATTTTGATGATAACAAATGAATTCAAAGAATAAAGGAGTTTCAAGCTCAAGTTATCTACACAATGGAGTCAAGCACATCAAAGAACCAAGTATGAGCAAGAAGGAAACAAGTTCACATTAAAATCATAGAGTAATGTTGTAAATCTCTTAAAATTTGAAATTAGGATTAATGCTCAAAATTAATATTTTATCATAAAGCATTAAAATACATTTTCCACATGTGCATGAATATTTTTGAAAATTAAATTTGAAAATTTTGAAAGATGATTGATTGTCATCTTTTACATGTGCATGCCTTGATTAAAGGGTTGAACTTTGAAAATTTTGAAAGATGATTGATTGTCATCTTTTGCATGTGCATGCCTTGATTAAAGGGTTGAACTTTGAAAATATTAAAGATAATTGATTGTCATCTTTCACATGTGTATGTTTTATTTGAATATTTTCAAAAGTGATTGATGCTTTTTTAGATTTATACAAAAGGTAAATGATTTTGTATAAAAAATTTGAAAAGTAAAGTGTGCTCATTTTGTCATATGCAAAAAATAAAAGATTAGGTTTGAATTTTTTGAAAAGGAAAGTATGCTCATTTTGTCATATGCCAAAAGTAAAAGATTAGGTTTGATTTTTTTGAAAAAGTGAATGATGT
Source organism: Carya illinoinensis (assembly GCF_018687715.1). Taxonomy (NCBI): domain Eukaryota; kingdom Viridiplantae; phylum Streptophyta; class Magnoliopsida; order Fagales; family Juglandaceae; genus Carya; species Carya illinoinensis. The sequence goes on from NC_056762.1 coordinate 27,935,521, forward strand.
TGTCTTTGACAATTGAAAAAGAAGAACCTTTTATTTGAATTTTTTGAAAAAGTGAATGATGTTGTCTTTGACATGTGAATCTTTTTAAATTTGAATATGAAATCTTATATGCCTATAAATAGATCATTTGAGAGCTTCACATTCACAACACCAAGAGCATACTGATGACTTGCAAAATTTCATATTACAGATTTTACAAGTTCGCTCGAGCGGAGGCTTTTGGCCGCTCGAGCGAATTCAGGCAGATTCAAACGCTCGACTGCCGCTCGACAGGGAGCTCAAGCGGATTGCTAAAAAACAAAGATCGCTCGAGCGAAGACATTGGCCGCTCGAGCGAAATCAGGCAGAGTCGAACGCTCGACATGCGCTCGACTGGATGCTCGAGCGAATTCAGACAGAGTCGAACGCTCGATGTGCGCTCGACACCCCGCTCGAGCAAACATCGTATTTTGACAGATTTTAGGTTTTCTGCCGTGACACCATATAAAAGCAATTTTTCACTCTAGGGCCGCAAGTTTTGACTCGAGAACACTTCTTGGGAGAGAAAAACATAGCTAGAGGGATTCAAATCATCTGTTTTTGGAGAGGGAATTCCAATTATTGCACGTACGTTGGAATCATACACGAGCACGGATGGGAGAAAAGCGTTGAATCGTTCCCTTGAGCTTTTGATGACGAGTTGCAGCTGCAATGAGGATTTTTCAGTGTTTATTTTCTTCCCATCTTCTCAGAACAATTATGGTGAATTCGTTTATGTTGAATTCCATTTCTAGCATGAGCTAAATTTTCTTCATTCTAGGAAAGCGATGTAACCTATTTCCGAACTATGCTTGATTGTCTATGCTAATTTAATACAATTCTCTCTTTGTTTATCTGATTTATTCTGAATTTATTGCTTCTAATTAACTGGCCATTGATTAGATGATAAGTAATCTTGTGATTTGCTATCGAAAGAGGGAATCATAGGGTAGATCTTGGATATTTCAGCATAGGTAAGTATAGAGATCGAAAGACTTGTATGAACCTATGTAGTAATTAAATCATTGGTCTTATTGCGTTCTTGATTATTGAATTTGCATATTCTTGTGTGAATTGATAACCAAGAGTCAATTCCAATTGACTATCGAAAGAGGCTTTTGGATGAATTAGAGATTTGCTAATAGACAAAAGAGATTTAAATTAAATTAGCTGGATGAGAAAAGCATAGTGAAGAAGTAGGTGAAATCGATTTCCTAAAAGTTTTCTTCCCATTAATTTGATCTTCGAACGTCAGTGTTATTTCCTTTGCATATTTTTCTTTGAGTTGATCTAGTTTAAATTGCAACTACAAAAATCTTATTGAT